>NC_142212.1:10462356-10613871 GCF_049639895.1 Pseudopodoces humilis | reverse complement strand
ATCATGGCACTGAGAGAGAAGCCTGTGGTGAGAGAGGAGGACAGAATGAGTAAATAAAGCTTTTTTGCCCTGAATTTTTGTCCTCAATGAAGGGACAAAGCCTTCCTGAGTTTACAGTGACAAAGAGAATGTCGCTGCACTCTCTTTTCATTTAAATTAGCAGGTCATCCTGGGAGATGTGGGGAGGAGGAGGAGGGAGAGGAGGGGACCTGCTTCAAATGACTAAAAGAAAAACAAGGACATCTCAAAGGATGAAGTGAATTGCTCAGAAAATGGAGTTTACATACATATGCCAGCTTAAAAAAGGCACTGAAACGCAAAAGTCCCTGAACAAAATACAATGAGTACAGCAAGTTGGAGACGTGGTCACAGGGAGTTTGTATCCAGGTGCTGGCTTAGTAATTGGGTCAGTGTCTGCAGATTCATGAGTACAGGTGTCCCACAGGGAAGCAACAGAGCATGCTTGTAACCTACCCTGTATCTCCTGAATCCATCATCCATCCCCACATAGCTTAATTCACTTAGAAGAAAAAAAATAAAAAAAAATAAAATAAAAAAAAATCATTTGTTTCTAAACCCCAAATGAGGCAACAAATTTGACAGTGAAAGAGAGAGAGAGAGAGGCTGGCTGTGTGTCCTTGATAGGCTCTTTGCTTTCCCTCAGTAAGCCATGAAAGGTAGATTAAAAACAGAAACCGTTGTTTCAGACTTGCATCCCCAAATTTTTCCGTTGTCATATCTGTTCTACTCTGTTCTCCAAGGATTCCTGTGGGCTGTCTGTTCCTCTCTGAAAGAGCAGCCTTTACAAAGGCTGAAAGCAGAGTGCATTTTGCCTCCTGCCAGCATCTTGGTCACAGAGCCATTGCTGGCAGCCTGCAGGCAGCAGATCTGAATGTGTCCCAGGGCAAGCTAATATAAGCCAGGATGATTTGAGGAGGGCTCTGGACAGGCCTGGGGTGCCCATAGGCTCACAGGGTAGGACACCTGTCTTCAGAATGGCCCAAGAAAAGCTCTGCACAACCCTGTTGTCCTCCTCACCTTCTCCCACCAACACCTCCCATGCCAGGACTGGCATCTGCCACAGGTTCCTCTCTCCAAGGAGAGAAACCCCTGTAGAGCCAGCACTCTTATTAGGGAGTCCTTTTTCAGTGTTTGAGTATCTTCATGGTAATAGGGCAGGAAGTAGGTAGAAGGGACCCATCTGGCACTTGGAGAGGGACTCAGCAAGCTCTGCAGTGGGTTTAATTGCTGTGGGATTTGCTGGGAGCTGCAAACTGAACTCTAATACAGAGGAACTTCCTCCTGTGGTTAAAGAGATCAAAAAGGACAGGTGTAGAGAAAGGAGTCTGTAATCCTGCTGAGTCTCTGGGTAGTGTGAGGACCCATAGGGAAGACCTTGCAGCCTAGAGCAGGCAGTGTGGTGGTCTAAATTAGAGGAGGAACATAGCCAGTCAAATTAATAGCTCAGAAGTGCAAGGCACAATTGATACCTCTAACTGCACTCGACGTGAGCAGAGTTTTCCACAAAATATCAGCCCAGACTAATGTAGTTGTCTCATGCTATTTGAACACACACTGATAGCACACAGTGCAGCCTAAGGATTATAAGACAATGACTATTGTAAATGTAAGATCATGAACAGGGTCCACTATTTGTCTTCAAAGCAATTTTGCTATTAGAGAGAGAGAAGAAAACAAATCAAGCAAATTATATTTGTTTTAAAATGATCAATCTCTTTATCTGAGTAATTTGGCCAGTGTCCATGCTTGTCGGGTGTGACTGCCTGTACAATCTTCCATTGTTTCTAATGACCTGCTCGGGCTTGGGTTAATTAACCCACTCAGACATCTTTCATTAGCCTTCTTATTTTAATAAAAAGCACTTGTGAAATTTATAAAGGCTAAGATGAATCAAGATAAAAAATAAAGTTAAAGAAGGTTCTTATTTAGCTGTTTCCCTCTTTGCTTTTCTCTGGGTAATGGCTACAAGCAGTAAGGAAAGATATAGTGCAACAGGAGGATTCCTAATTGCTCCTTCTGGTTACAAAGAACAGGAGCAGCCAATTGCTGCACCTTCATCAGAAGGGCATTAATTCAAAGCCCATTGTGCTTATGGCTATCTTGGATCAAGCCTTGAAATAATTTTAAATCTGTTGTAAATTCCTGAAAAATGTGTAATTACAGTCCCTTATGAAGGTAATTCTTTGATGACCTGAAGCCATAGGTGGAGCATTGGAAAGCACAGGAGAGGTGTTCAATATTTAACACTCTTGCAAGCTGGGAGAACAACATTTAAATTAGTAATAAACTTACAGGCACCTCCAAGAAAGGCCAGTGGCTATAAAGGCAAAACTCCCATCAATTTTCCTTGAAATACCTGCTGGAGAAACTCAGTATTCAATAGAAATTCCTCCTGAAGTTCAATGAAACTTTTCACTCCACAAAGTTCCTGCAGGGAGAGGATTTGTGAGATGTGTAACTTGTCTGTACATGTAGGATTGGTTCTATGCACACACCCCATTAGCTCAGAAAGGACTGTTGGGAATTTCACCCAGGGAGCAAGGCATGAATCCAGAAAGTCTCTGCAGGTGCTCGAGAGATGAACCTTTTGATGTCTACACACAGCCCTGCCCAGCTGGACCCAGCAGCAACTTTAGCCAGAGGTGGTGGCTGTCTTAAAAGAGCATCAGAGTGAGGGAAAGGTAAAAGGATGTCCAAGAAAGACAGACCAACCCCAAAGACTACATCTCAAGAGCAGCTCAGCATAACCAAGTAACTGATGGAAATGGCCACAGTCTAGACTTGATACACATATTTAAAATTTCTTATTCATTCCACCTCGTTTTCTTCTCATTCAATGGCTCACTCTTATGCTGAAACAACCTGTGAATGGGCAAGCGTGACAAAATTAGAATGCACTGTAGGGGTGAGAGACTGAGAACCAGGTAGTGGCACCTCGGGGAGAGAGAGAAACATGCAGGGTTTGCTGGGAGAGATCTGCTCAGAAAGACCCTGGGGAAATCTGCAGCCAGCTCTGTAATTGTGACAGTCTTATTAATAAAGCAGGAGCACTGTAGAAGACAGACAATCCAGAAGAAGCTCAGGGATTAAGAAGAAAGCTTTGTAGAAATTTTCAGATACCATCAGATGTGCTTTAATATCAGCCAAAGCTTACTGGAAAAGAGTGAACAAATATTCTGCTGAAAAACAATTCTTCCCATTTTGCCACATTTTTCTACTTAGCTTTTAGTAGTGCGGGAAATTTTTGATCTTTCAAACACAGTTAAAGGGACTGGGGGGGAGGAACTCTTCTTTCCCTTCCACAGGTTTCAGGTTGAATTAGCTCAGTTCCCAACTCTGTTTCATTATTTTAATAAGATTGCAGACATATGTTTAAGGGTTTTATACTAACATAATTATATATATAGATCAATAAAAATGCATATTAACAAGTAGGTACACAAGTATACATTATAAAAGATATGTTTTTCATATGGAAATCATTGCACACAGCTTAGCATTGCAATGATTGACACAACATTATTATAACTAAATTGGAAAGCGTCTTTTCCTGTAACACCTGCCTCACTCTTTGTTACAGAGAACACAGATGGAAGTTGTGAGACTCCCCATACTACTACCCCTTTTCCTTTTATTTTGCATTAATGCTTTTACAGGAGGGGACACCCCACAAAAGAGGGCAAATCCTTAATTTGGAGATGGGTTTGAGGTGTCTGTTATCCCAGGCATGTGTGCACCAAGGCACACCAGGCTGCACAGCCTTTACTTCCTCCTTGCTGTAAGAGGCTGGACATAGTGGTAGAAATCTGAGGACACCCTTCTGGAGGGGAGGACACTGCAGCTCCCTTTGAGCTGTGCCTGGAATGCTGGCAGGTGCAACCTGTGACTCACCCTTCTGGGGACAGCAGTGCTTATTTTTGCACTGGCATCAGGGGGTCCCTTGCAGCCAGCTCTCTCCTCTCACTGCGACTCCTCCCGGTCTGTTTCCAGCCTGGAGTATGGATGGCCATTTTGCCAAGGTTATCATTCTCTGTGGTGCCCTGGAGCTCAGGATACATTTAGATCCCATAATAATACTGATAATGATAATAATAAATAAAGCTGGAATCTTGGGAGGACATTTATTTTAATGATTCCAGCTCTGCCTGCTACATTCAGGGGTAATATCAGCTATCTATCTACGTCTTCTTTAATCTGACCAAGTAATTTGAGGTAATATTTATCACATAAAAGGTCTGGGTATTTGCAAATACCTCTTCTGTCCATTCATTAGTCTTAAAAACTCAGATTTCATTCAGCAAAAGATTCCCATGGCTAGCTAGCCCAGGCTCGAGGCATTTTCAGTTTTTTGCTCAATCCTGATGATGCTGAGCATTTTCTGTCGTGCTGGGCTTCACCGCTCTCACCGCTCAAGAAGAATGTAGAGATAGATAGAAAGTGGGACAGGGATACAGTGATACATATCCAAATAATCTCCCATCCTCCATCTCTTCATGATTTAGGGCTGTACTGAGCCAGAGATGTAATGTCTTCCTAGTTAATAACACTGGTGGGCTCCTCTCCAGTGAGAGTGCCTGTTTCCTCCCTGAACCTACACGAACTATAAATATCCAGAATTTCCCATGGAAAAAGGGTTTCCAATATTCACACACACTGAGCTGAGAACACCCTTGTGCTCATTCTGCATCTGCTGAGTGCTCACCTCATTTGGTGCTTCCTTTTTCCTTCTGGGAAAAACAGGGAGCACTTGGTCCCCCAGGTTTGCAGAGTTCACCAGGAAAATCTCTGAGTCTGGCAGCAGAACCTGGGAGACCCACCCAACCCTCATGCATCTTGCAGCAGGCTGACACACATGTCAAGGGGAATTACTGGGCAGCATCTCATCTGCAGTAAATCTCCCAGGAAGAGTCTTGGTGAGCAGCTCAGAAACATACCCCATTCAGAGGGCTGAGGCCTCTGGTTTTGCCTGACAGATCGTGCTCCCACACTCCTTTTCTCTCACCTTGTCATCCAGTGAGATGACTCATGCAAATGAAGAGCAGCTGAACTTAAATCAAAAAGTCCTTAGGGACAACCAAAGGGCACAGAACCTGGGGAGAGGGAGGGGAAAACGTGTTTGCATAGTCATCATGACAGTCACCAGAGCAACAAACAATTAGATTCTTCCCTGCTGCTGAATTAACAACGCTTCAGCTGAGGTGTCTATTGTGCAGTCTCCATGCAGGAGTCAACCAGGCCTTCAGGTGTTTAACCAGTACTTGCAAAAATCCTCAAAAAGAGCAGAACTTCACTTTAGAGAGAGCCTGTCCTCCCTCAGGGTGTCCCTGGAGAGATAACTCCTTGACTCACCCACTCGGCTAATGAGTGTCGGTGCTGCTTTGTGCAAGAACTCCTCAAGGTGAATGAATCTCATAGGAACCTACAGATATGAAGCCACACAGAGGAAATCTTTGTTTCCTACAGAAGGAAAAAAAAAAAAGAGTGAATGTGTCTGTGTATAAGAAAGCGCCCTTCCTTGTCCTTCATTCCCTTGTCTTCCTTACAAGCTTGAATTCCTTGAATAAAAGGGGGCAGTGTTGAAACAGCGTCTCTAGGTCAACAAATGGAGGTTTGTTTATCAACACGTAGCTAAGGCACTACTGAAACACCATCTTAATTAATAACATGACCTTGTTAAATATGGCATCTAACTGCACATGCAAATTCCTGCTTATTTCTCAGTTGTGTTTGCTTTCTATTCCCAGTAAAAACAAGTGTTTACTCATCACCTAAGCTGCACGGAATGCAAAGATCCTGCAATCTTCCCAGCTGCACAACCTCTACTGATGGTGCAAGGCATGGAAAAAGCAGAGCTTGATTTTCTCCAGTCCCAAGCACAGTTTCCAATGACAACTCTTGGGAGATGCTCTGCCAGCCCAGGGCTTGACTTTTTTCATTCTGTGAGTGGCTGGGATGAGGCTGAGGATGGAATCCCTGCTGGGAGGAGTTTCTTTGGCCTTGTTTGCAGGACCAAAGTCTCAGAGCAGCAGGTCTCCCCCTGCATCTGAGCCAGGGCCTTGAATGGGAGTAGGAAAGGCAAGTTTACTTCCCAAGGATCCAGCAGTATCCTGCAGCCCCAAACTGAGCCCTCATTACTCTCTCCAGAAAGGATCTCTTCTGAGAGAGCCTGCTGCTCTGGGAGGCTTCCATGGACATGCAATATTCTCCCATTTTAAGCGGTGAGTGGCAGAATTGAAAAAGCAAAATAAAACAGAGAAATCCTTTCTGTCTCCTGGCATCTTTGCTACTTCATTGCTTTATAATAAATGCACATTCCCAGCTGGCCTGAGGGCCCTTCTCTCCTGCCTGGGCAGAGGTGCAATTCATTCACGGTTCACAGGGGAGGGAAGGAGTCACACACTTCACTTTCACAGTCTTGTAGTCCCAAATCAAGAACCTCCACAAGACACTATCTAATCAAAACCAGACACTCCCTGAGGGCACCATATACATTTAGGAAACAAGGGCATTCAGCCCTCCATGACCAAATTTCTCAATGAAGGAGAGAATAGTCCTTTTTTCACCACACCCCCCAAGTTTGCTTGAAAAATAGAACAATATTCTCATCTCCTGTCAGTTCCCCACCCCAAGTCCCCCCACAAAAGCAGACAAAGAAATAGCACACACACTGCTCAGGGATGCTCCCATCTCTAATCTCCTTCCCAAGACAAAGGGACTCTTAACATAACAAATGTATTTCTTTCTGACTTCCCCATGGGTGGGGCTGAGGAAAAACATCAAACAAGGCAGAAATGCTACTAGTTAAATGAGAGACATGAAGAGGGAGCAGGATTCCTGGGCTTTGTTTTGGGTCCTCCCACTGCTCACTGTAGGGAGTGCAGATAAGTCACGCTTAACCTCCCTCCACAGTTTATCTAATACCATCTGGGTTTATTTTTCTGAAGTCTCACAAATCTCATGCTCACATTCACTTCGTTAGTGCCCATGTGCAAGATCACACATGCAACAAAAGCTACCTCCTGCCTGTCTCCAGGAATGTGTGACCCCTGAACATGCCAAAAGAAGCCCCCTGGGATTGCTTGTGGCCCTGGGAAGTGGGCTGAGAGAGGTCTGGAAGTCCCAAGGAGAGAGGGGATAGCCACAGTGTGATTCCTGAGGAAGGGAACTGTGTCTGCCATCCAGCTTTGCTGAAGGGTTGACATATACAAGGGTTTCTTGGAAGGAAAAAATTCTGCTGTTCTTTCACTCATCCCAGGCATCCTCTTCCAGCACCTGAATGATGGAGAATGGTTTCTCATGGGGCAGTGCTGGTAGGGCAGCTGGAGGCACTGCCAGCCATAATTCAGCTCCAAGTGCTAAAATCCCTGGGGCAGAGGCAGTTTTCTTTGCTCTGCCTGTTCTGTGCTTAAGTCTGTGGGGGCCCTAAATCCTGGTTCCAGCCTCAGAGTACACCCACAGGACAAGCGTCAAGAGAAGCAGCAGCTCTGAAACGAGCAAAGCCAGAGTGGGACTGTGAGAGGGAGGAGCCGCTGGGAATAGGGAGTTAAAACTAGAGGATAATTCCCAAGATTGTTTTTCCTGCTAAAGCAAAAGGGTACTTAAGGATGGGCCTTAACTCCTTCAGTGCAAAGCACCATGAAGTGGAGAATGCCAGCCCTGCCTCCCCACTTTCCTGCTCCTAAATGGAAACGCAAAACTTTCACCCTTCCCTCTCCATTACTGGTGGCTTCTGCTGCTTTGGAAGGCAAGAAAGGGGACAGCACAAAATGGAAAAAAAAGCACTGAAAGTGATGATTACACGTGGGAGAAAAAGAAAAAGCCCACTTTTCTCCACACAAAGGGAAGCTGCTGGCTGATTGCTTTAGGCAATACACACGGTTGCTTTGTAACACACAGTTTTCTATCCAGGGTCCTCTTTTAAGTGCTGCAATAGAAGAGGAGGGAGAAAGAAAGAATGGAAGTGGATTCAAGCTCTCTTCACAGAGAAATGCCCAGCCCACCTTACAAGGCTTTTATCCCCTCTTGTCAAAAATAACCAGACATGGTTGAGGCTTACAGAGCTCCCAGTTCTCATTGCTCCCAGCAATCAAGCCAAGATGGTCATCCTGCTTCTCTGAAGTTGGCAGACCATCTCTTACTCCTTGTCTCCCTCTCAGGGACTGGGTTTTCCATAGCCTTCCTGCACAATGTCACTGTGTCAGGTCAGACCTACGTGTCTGGCTGGCATCTCCCCACACTGTGAGAAAACAGTCGTATTTCTAACACTACCATCAGCTCATCTAACTAAGAAAAAAAGGGCTGGAGGTGAAGAAATAGAAGCAGGAGTACAAGAATGTCATAAAGATGATGAGAAAGATACGACCAAATCTGGAAGATGTACTACCTATGGTGATGGGCAAATCTTTTTCAAAACTAAAGCCCCACTGACTCATGACAGTGATGGTTATACACTCACTAGGCTGTGTGCTAAACTTGGCACATGGGAAGCAGATGTTCATGTCAGCTCCCCATCAAGACCCTCTGTGTCTCTCCAAAGCCATGTCCCTTCCAAACCTCTCATTCCTCACCTCCCACTGAATCCTGTGTTTTATGCCATCACTCTTCTCACTGGCCACACATATATTTTCAGTAAAGATTTTGGCTGTTGGGAGTGGAAAAGGCAGAAGGGTGTTGCTGTTCCCATGTGCATGAACTTGTCTGTGTTGCCTCCTTTAGGAACCAATCCAGAGCTTCCAGATCCCCCAGCCTGATTTCCAGTGCACAAAGATTTATCACTGTCCCTGTTGTCTTACCCACTCTTTACATCCAGCTCTATATTTTGGGGAAGGAGATTTACTTTTTGAGTGATGTGAAAGCATTTGCTTGACATGATGGAAATTTATGAGTTGTGACTCCTGGCTCCTCCCCCAGGACCCAGGCAAGCAGTTCCTGGCAGGGGATGAGGAGGGGAGAGCAGAATCTGCAGGCAGAACCAAATGGACATGGCTTCCTGCTGACAGGAGATATTTATGGATTTGCCAACATTTCAGTATAAAAATAAAGAGAGTTACTGAGGTGTGGGGGGAATAGGGCAGAAACAGCAAACTCAAACACAGCCATCAATCTCCTGCCTGCCTGGGGTGACAAGTGGAGGAGAGACCTCTGTTACCCATCATTGCAAGCAACCATTACATAAAGATGCAGATGACGGACAATTTTCAAAGGCTTCTACTTTCTTTTTCCAAAGGTCTCCTGCCCCAAGACCTTTGCATGGAGAAATAGCTCAAAGTAGACAAGACCTGCATGTGCCAACACATCACTGAAGCGAGGCAGGACCTTGGAGGGATGAGTGGTGTTTTCCTGTGCAGCAGGTGCACAGAGAGAGCAGCTCAGGCGTGATGGTACAGCTGCTCCTTGGTATCTGCATGGACTCAGCACCAAGGCTGGTGGGAATGGGTGTCAGCTGCTTCATGGACAGTGACTATAGGCTTGTGTGATTGTCAGCTGGCAGCCTTTCACAGCCAGAGTGTTCAGTATTATCACTGATCAATCCCATTAAGCAAGCCCTAGGCTGCTTCCCTTCCACTTCTACCCTTTTGCCTGTTCATTCCAACTTGCTTCTCTCTTTCTCTCCCAGTGTTTTCTTCCTTCCCAAGTGTTGCTGCAGGTAAGGGCTGAAATTTCTGCCTTTTGGTTACATTCCACACTGAAGGTCTCACCCATGAGATGACACTGAGAGTAATTCCAGTTCTATGGGCTTGGGGAACATCCTTGTTGACTCCAGCATTGCTGTTTATGTGCTCTGGTATAGAATCCAGCAGACCCTCAAGTGTTCAATGTGTTGTTCCTCCAGCCCCACTTTTGAGACCAGTAGTTTGGGACCTCACCCAAATGCAGCAGCTTTACAGAACCTCTGACAGATAGAGGTGGTGACTCAAAAGGATCAGCCAGCATTCCTGGGAGCTCAGCACAGAAGAGGGAGGTTGCTATAAAGAGGAAATCATGCTGTCAAGAAAACTTAAAACTGAACAAAAAGTGTTAATTTTGGCTTTTTCTGGGGGGCTTGCTTGCTTCTTCTGTTTTTCAGTTGTTTCAGTAATAAATCATTAAGCATTTGTGCATATGTGTTCACAAATTGCTTGTGGATAGTCATTTGGCTTGTACTATTTTGTGCTTTAATTGTAAAGGATGAGCATTTTATGGAAACATATTTCAGCTTATGGGCTACCCTGAGGATACAGCTGTCTTGTAATTCACGGTGTGTTACTGGTCAATGAAGTCTCATGATATTTATTTTATCTGTAGAAACAAAACTTCATTTTCCAAAAGCTGAATGCATCCCATCTTGAGTGAGGACTCTGGGTACTCACATTTGGATGCAAGTACCATTCTGCTGCTCCCTTCATACAAGCCTTCTCAAGGAGGAGGATGAGAGAGGCATGGACATGGGTCAGTCAACCCACTGTTGCAAATCCAAAATATCCCCACCCACCATGTGTTGTGTTTGCCTGACAAATTCTCCAGTCAATTCTTGAAGTTGCACAATTTGTCTTTAGGGACCCGAAATCCAGATGCATTTATTCCAACACATGTGGCCTTGTCACGCTGGCTGAAGAATAAAACTTCTGGACTGTGGAATTCGTGCAGGAGGCTGAGGAAAAGGTGCTTCCTGTGAGGAACAGTGCCCAGATAAAAAGGAGAAGCTCTCCACACTGCATGTCTATTTAATTTCCCTGTTTTCGGGGAAAATTTTCAGGCAGTGCATTCTGGAGGAGTGATGGACTGCTTGCTCTGCAGCTACACTGCCCCTTCCATCCTCCCCTCCCACCCCTCTGTTCAAACCCAACCAGCTGTGCACTGAAGACACAAACAACAGCTTGAGCAGGGGTCGGCAGCAGAGGCTCCAGGAAGGAGGTGGCTGGTGGCACGTGGGGACTCGGGGCGTGCAGTTGGCACGGCAGATCTGGAGCTCGCCAGCTGCCAGGACCCACCCCTGCAATCTGCTGCTGCACACGGCGCCGCAGACAAGGGCTCTGCAAAGGGAGGAATGAAACCCGTGGTAGCAGCAAAAATTATTTACCCAAAGTTCATGAGCTTGTTATTAATGATTTCTCCAAGCCCCGTGTGCCAGCACAGTTGTGAGTGCCCACCCTTCATTTGCTGCAAGGCAAGAGCAAATATGGAGCGAGGCAGCACGTCACAAACAGCTTCTGAACACCACAGAAATTCCCTGCCAGCGTTGCCCTCCCAAACTGGGACTGGACACCTGCATACCTTATTGCTCCTTGAACACTTTCTGACTCAAAGCATCTCCCTGCAGACCCCCAGCTGATGTACAAGCCTGTAGACAGAGTGTGTTTCCTCTGCCACAGCCCACAGTTGAAGAGCAGTCTCAGATAACAGCAGCTGTGGGGCACAGCAAGGGCCTGTCGCACTGCTGCCCTGCAGTTTGGTGCTAGCTGTGGTCAAGCCATGCTTGTGGGGACAGAGGGCAAGCTGGAGGTTAATTCCCTGACAAGGCATGCTGCAATGGGACTGTGGGGCAGCTGCAGCAGACACGCTCAGCCAGCCTGGCACTGATGGACTCCTTCAGTGTATTTATCCCCTAACTCCTCATTAGATAAGGAACATTATAGATGATGAATTGGAGACAAGAGTCTGAGCAGGGAAAGAGCCGTGCACTGTAAGATTAAACTGAGGAGCTGGCCGTGCAACGAGCCCAGCATCATCTGCACTGTGGGGAGGTCTTCTGAAGCTAAAAAATCTTACATTCAATACACATGGCAAAGATATCCAGTGGTATGCCAATATTTCTACCAGGAATAAAAAGTCTTATTTGGAGTAATCTTTCCTTGGCTGAGACTGTCACCCAGGAGTTGTCCTTATCATCGCGTTTGTAGTTCCTGCCTGCCAAACAGGAACTCGATTTTAATCAACAATTTGTTTCCCTTCAGGGCACCAAGCAGTTCTGCTTAGACTTTGGGATATGACCAACACTCCCCTACCCTTCATTAATACAAATGAGCAGTGCTGTTGCTTAGTAGTGATTTTTAAGTAGTTATGAAGCTAAAACTGGCTTTTTCACACAATTTCCTCTGAGGAGACAGGAGGACAAAACAATGCCAGTATTGGGAGAGGCAAGGACTGAAGTTGTGTATCTCTGTGCCAGCTGTTGGGAAGTGGGGTGTTTGAATTATCAGTACTCACTGAAGAATATGAGGGGGAAAGTGGCAATATTTACATTTCAGTTGGGAGTTGAGTTTACTTGCTCCTAACTTTCTTTAGACCCATTCCAGTTGGGGCACATCTCCATGGCAGTAGGTCTGGATTAATCTAGGAATAACACCATGGGACGTATCACATCTAATGCAAGTCACAGGAAAATGCAAACCAAGGTCTTGCATGGAGCAGCTCCTGTGTAGAGCAATTCCTTCTAAAATGCCTGTCTTCCAGGAAAAAAACTTGAGCTGATTATTGCTCTTGTTCTGGAGGGACAGAAGATTTTGATTCTTCTTTCAGCTGATGGTTGGCTTTCTTGTGGGGGACTTTGTCCTCTCTCCTGTCCTGGCAAGTGGCCCAAGATTTTATCTGTTGAACTCACACACACACACACACACAGACACCTCTCTGGAGAAATGCAGATAACATTTCTGCTTCTTGCAAAGACATGGCCACCCTTGCTCACATGGATTGTTCTTGTGCAAAGGAGCCCTCACACCATGGCAGTGTGCTAATTCTCAGTCTTACTTTCAGCTGCCTGAATTTTTCTGTGTAACACTAATGTTATGGAAAATCAGTTGTAATAGACGAGGACAATTATTGTTCTTCAGGTCAAGCAATCAATGCAGTAATTTCCTTCCACTTTAATGCTATTATTTGTCTGTAATAATTTCCAGTTGAGTTTGCATGAGAATGAAGCTGAAATTGCTCCTGGTCACATTAATCTGGAAAATTTTCAAGACTCTGCTCTAGAAAATCAAGAGTTTGTTCCATTGAGATGTAATTAATGGTGATCATGATTCTGCTGCCCTCTAAGGATTTCATATCTTCTGGAGATGTCACCAAAGACACTCAAGGGATACTGTAATTCACTGTGTATTTCTGTTTGGGAGAGAGCTCACTGTGGCCTTGGATTGCAGCCTGAACACATTTTTTTGTTAGCTTTTTAACAGCAAAGCTAAACCAGAGAAAAATCCCAAACCCTCTCTTTAATGGACAGTCAGTTCAGCCCTCAGTGATTAAGGAAACCAGAACATTGCCTGGAAAGCAAGGCTCAAAACACGGCAGTTTTCTGCCATAAATCCTGTTCCTTGAACAACACATCCATATATAGTGGTTTAAATAAAGCAGGGCCAGATAGAGTTCAGAATAGAAAGTAGCTAAAAAGAATGTCATTATTTAGGGCTTTCCATAATACGACTACCATGGCTTATATATTGGTGCAGGGGTCTACAGCCCTTTAATTTTCCTGACAGATTTATGCACAGTTATCCCTTCAGAGGCTGCCTCTGATGCCTCTTCTGCATTGTGTGATATTGCAAGTCATGAAGAGCATCCACACAGATCCCAGTCTTTTTTATGTAGGATGTGTCTTTCCCCAGTATGTTGTTGTGTGGTCTGGGAGAAGAGGAGGAGATCTTATATACAACATATCCAGGGCTCTTCAGTCAGCAGGGGCTGATTCAGACCATACATCAGATGAGTCTCCATTGTCCAGCCACCACACTCCATCTCCCTGGATCTCCAACTAGTTGACAGGGAAAAGGGAGAAACTTTGACCCAGTTTCTTAAAATCCTCACAGAGACGTGCTCCAACAACATCCAAAAGCAGCAGCACTTCATAAAGGCCATTGTTTGCTGAGATAGACTTGGCCTGGCATCCTTGTGCCTGCTAGAAAGCGCCTTCTGCATTGTAAGGCCGGTGTCCAAAAGCAGAGGGACTGTTGGAGCAGAAAATTTTCGGCACACTCGGAAAAGCATGGAGTTGACTTTGCTAACCAGGTTTCCCTTGTGCTTAGCAACAGCTCCAGTGGGCCCCTGGGAGTTTTCAGTAGTCGGGAGCCTTGTTCCTTGGCAGAAACATAATGTTGGCTGTTTAGCATGCTGCTGAACCTGTAATCTACAGCCAAGCAATAGCAAACGCTGGAGCCAAGTGAACAGCAGGCTTGGAAGGAGGTTGTTTGCGAGGGCTGATTTCCTCTGCCATTTGCAAAAGGGCATCCTGCAGCCAGGCCATATGATTCTGGACTCCACCTCACTGTGGAGGATGTGCTGCCTCAGTGCTCTGCTTGTACAAAATCCAGTGCCACTCCTGACACATTCAGGTGACTGTTCAGTAGGTAGGTAAGAGGCTCATTAAAATCAAAGGATATGCAACCTCAGAACATGCACAGCAAAGCCAGATGCTGCAAATGCTTTTCCCCCAAGGTGCTGACCAAAGCAGATCTCTCTCATACACCTGGCGTCTTCTGCAACACTATTTTGTTCTTTTGGCATCGTTCTTACTAAGCCTCCATCCTGCTTTGACCAGCTTGCCTTTTTCACGGAGTCACTTGTGGCTGTGTCCTGCTTCAAGAACATAGGTAGGTATCTCAGCCCACTCAAGACCAGGATCGTGATCCAAAGTATTCCTTGCTTCTTCTCCCCTGAGTAGTTTTGAAGCAATGGATACCAGTCAGAATAAATTGCTCCAAATGGCTCAGCAGTTTGCTGGTATGGAGAAATGATAAGCAGGACAACTGTAGATTCATTTTCACTTGTACTCGCAGCCAGAATTGGCATGGACTAATGACTATGGCAAGTTGAGCAAATTCATTTTTGCATGTGACCTCTGCCAGGATTTTAATGCTAGGTCTACTACACTAAACAATTATCAAAGGCCTGTCTATGTGTGTCTGTTGAACACATCAGTGCACCCATTTCTAGGGAAGTGTGATGTGTACTTCCACCACAACCCAAACTTGGGGGAAATGTTTAATTTTCCTCTCACCAAAAGTGAGTTATGTATTTGCATAGTGAAAACAGGCACATCCTCTACTTGTGGAGCAAAGTCCCCCTCCTCCCCTCTACCCACAGTGAAAGGTGAAATTTCTCACTCAGCACCATGTTCTGCTCCATTATGTCCATATCTTTGTGTGTTCCCACACCCCTTTCCCTTCCTGTCATTTCCAGCAGGCAACTGGGAATCATTTGTACTAAGCTTTGTTGACAGAGGTAAAACAAAAATAAAATTGACTGCAGCATAACGCATTCAAAACAGAAACCTGGGCTTCCTTTTAACTTGTTAAACAAAAAGCCAGGGTACAAACACTTTTGGGAAATTCTAGGCCATGTCCCAATTGTCCTTTTTTTCAGTTCCAGCTCCAAATGAGAGATTTCATAATGGTTTGCTTTAAGGTGTAGAGAGTCAGCCCTCTATGTCCCAAGAGTCTAGATAACACAGGCATGCAAGACAGAGAACATGCACACTGAAAAAGCAAGGAAAAGAGAGTCTGATGCAGGGTTCATGTCCAGGAAATGACAAGACATCCATAATGCTCTCTGTTGTGAGGTGGACTGAGCTTCACAGACTTCCTGGGCAAACTGGTGGCACTGGTACCATCAGACTGTGCTGTGCCACTGACTCACGGAGGTGTCACTGAGGTTACCACATGCACTGCCTCTGTACCAGCAACTGTGCACTGTGTTGGGGCTTCTGGGACAGCCCTGCCATCCAGGTCCCCTTCTCACTTCTGAAAGAGCTAAGTGGGGACTGCAGATATGAAGAGTTGACCCCTGTGCTGCCAAAATCATCCTGGGGTTTAGCCAGCACTATCTCCCATCCCAAGCTGCCATGTGAAGTTTGGCTCAGCACAATTTGGTTGTGTTGGAGTCTGAATCATCGAGCACGAGCCCCCCACCAAAGCAAATACATGTCAGGCAGAGAAAGCACAGAACACTTTGGTCCAGGCATGGACTTGGCTCACTTCCTTGAGCTTGTATCCTCACACTTTTCCTCCTCAGCCCGGCCTCAACATGCCAGACTGGTCACTGTCCCTGCAGTAAACCCTATCTGACAGCTACCTTGCAGGCTGACAGCTTCACAGGGGACTCCAGGAGACCCACAGGTTGCCCTTTTGCCCTTGTTAACATCTGTATTATGAACAACACTAATGGCAACATGACAAGCTGGAGATAGATGGATGTAAACAAACTCCCAGCAACAGTCACAGGAGGATTATTTGCATCATTATCTCTTTCTTCATTACCTGCAAAGGATCAGGACATTTATATTTTTGACATGTTCTGCTGGTCAGTTCCAGCAGATGCAGGTTTAATTCTTATCCTTCTTTGAAGAGGGGAAGAAGAAGAAGGATTGGAAAGGCTTTGCCCTTGTTTATTGTTTATCCTTTTTGGGAAGGCTCTAAAAGGTTGAAGGAAAGCTGAAGACCATCCCCAGCAGTGGTGCCAGTCTGTTTATTAGCTATGACCAGAAGAAGCAGAAACTCTCAGGTTAGAAATCAGTCTTCCCCAAAAAGAGAGAAAATGGGTATTGGGGAAGCACATGTTACAGAAATCACATGGGAAGTCAGTGGATGAACAGCAGAGCACATGGTGTAACTAAATGTGGGCTTCCTGCCACTGTCCTGAGCTATTGAAGGGAGAGAGATTTATAGTGCCTACGTGTGGGAGATGGTTAGGGAATATTCATTTTTCCAGGGTGACCAAGGGACTCTTTGACTGCTGTCAAGACCATCTCTTGGAAAGATCCATGGAGGAACATGCAACTAGGAATTTCTCTGAACAGAAGCAGGCAAAGTGCAAGAGCTACATGAACTGGAAAGAAGGATGGATCTCTTGCTTTAAAAATCAGACAGATGTTTGGGTTATCCCCACACACCCTGAGTCACTACCATATTTGAGGCCTGTGTCATCTGGATGCCTAGAAACCAGATATGAATAAAGAATATTCTCCTCAGGACCCTCACTACTGGAAGGATATTCTGCTGCTTGTAAGGATGGGATGTGGGGTGGGGAAGTGGTGTGAAGCACAAGCAGGACATGAATGTGGGCTTCCTGCGTGGTAGAGCTGCTGGACAATCCACTGGAGGCAGGAGTTGGTTTGCAGGGCAGTAATTTGATATCAAACTCTACAGGACCAGAAGCAAGGGGAATTTTGGTTAAGTCTCCAACCAGGTTTCCCCCATACACACGAGAGTGTTCAGCTGGAAGTTCAGAAGTAGAGCCAATCTATGAAGGAAAGGTGAAGGGATGAGGTGAGCTTCCTGACTCACTGCAGCATTTCAGCTGTGAGAAGAATTCACCTTTTGCATCCTGTGCAGTCCTTGTCCTCTGCAGGCTTCCAGCTGTGCTGCCAGGCAGTGTGAGTGCTGCTGGCTTTGATGGAATGGGCAGCTCCGTGCTGGGAGCTCAACAAAGGCCAGCAGTTCATCAGACACAGGCCAAAGAGCATCTGCAATGGGACATATGCTAGAGTTCTGCTTGGCCTCTAAGCAAAAGCCACTGCTGATGGATGTACTGAGATACATAGAGGGTAAAAGTCCCACAGTCCAACCAAAGCCACACCATGCCTAGTACCCCAATGCCCTTATTTCTTCACATAAGAAGCTGCAGACTTTAATTATATATTATATACATATGTATATAATATTATATATTTAGTATATCTATTTAATTATATATAATATATATATTTTTATATATTAAGTGTATATTAACAGAGTATCTTATAGTTTTCTTGATCCTGTATTTTTCAGCTGGCATGTCTAAAACAGGTAGTGTTACCTTCCAACAGGATCCTGACATGACTCCAAAGATCTCCCCAGAAACAAAACTTGCTTAGAAACAAACTTGCCCAACTCTGTCACCAGTAAAAAAATCCCATGGAACCAGACCCAGCAAGGAATTAATACAACAGGCCACGTGATACAATTACTTATTTTTATGGAGTCAAGCCATCTGGTTGTTTGGTTTTTTTCAGACATTTCCCTATAACAGATCTCATCCCTTCATATGTTTTTCTTATTAAAAAAAAAAAAAAAAAAAAAAAAATCACCAAACCTCAACATCCAAAGTACTGAGATTACACACAGGAAGGACTTGGAAAGTTTCACAGAAAAAACTCTATATGAGCTGTTCTGTGCTTTTCCACAGGACCCCCAGGATTTTCTTCATTTAGATTTATGAAAGGACCAACATATTGATTATGTAACTGCCATCTGAATTTTAATAATATATAGAAAAAGTAAATGGAGCTGCTGAGGAATTTAACTCACCTATAAATAGAGAGTGGCATCCCCATTAATTCATTAAAGCTATATGGGAAGTGTAACATATTCCAATTAACATTTCATAAGATGGTTGTAGCTTGTTAGTTATGAACCAGCATTTGTCATTTTCTTTTTAGAGCAATTAAATGATATCCAATTCCCTTGGCAGGCTGGAGCTGTCTCCTTCAATAGTTTTCGAAGTTTCTAGAGAGGACACATACAAAAGGTAAGCAGGTTCCAGTTTTGCTGCTTTTTCTCTTTTTCTTTTACTTTTACTTTTTCTTTCTCTTTTACTTTTTTTTTCTCTTTTTCTTTTTTTTTCTTTTTCTTTTTCTTTTTCTTTTTCTTTTTCTTTTTCCTTTTCTTTTTCTTTTTCTTTTTCTTATTCTTTTTCTTTTTCTTTTTCTTTTTCTTTTTCTTTTTCTTTTTCTTTTTCTTTTTCTTTTTCTTTCTCTTTCTCTTTTTCTTTTTCTTTTCTTATTTCCCTCTTTTTCTTTTCAGCTTCCTTTTCCTGTTTTTTTTTTATTTTATTTTACTTTATTTTCCTCTTTTTCTTTTCCATTTCCTTTTTCTTCCCCCTCTTTCCTTTTATCCTCCTCTCACTCTTTTTCTCTGCCAGTTAGAAAACATTTTGCATCCTGAATGGGCTTATTCACCTATGGTTCAGTTAAATAACCACTAGCTAGATATAATTTCCTTAACCACAACAACTGGCCTGGTACCAGATGAGCTTGATATTTATTTAACAAACAGTTCTGTCTTAGTAGATCTAAATTAGAGCCTTATTTGAAATACTTAAAGTTTACCCATTACTGTTTGCCCTCAGTGAAAATCCAAGTTCTGGTTACGTCCCTGCTCACTAGGATTAGAACTGTCACAATATTTATTTAACAGGAGGAGGCATGCTAAGCCATGCTGCAAACATTGCTGTGCCAATATGAAGAGGAACTTACTGCTTTTTACAGTGTTTCTTTCTCTGCATGTGCTCTCTCTCCATCCCTCCCTTTCCTCTTCTTCCTGCTGTCCCCATGTTCTCATGCACCACCAGCCCCTCCACATGCCCTCTGCCACAGATGGCATTTCTATTGTCCACAGAATGATTCTGGTGGAAAAATATGTTTGAAAAACATGTGGGATTGGTGCTGATGGAGGGAAGGAGGGCAATGCATGGCCTGTCCCCTCCTCTCCTGGTGTCCCTGGTGCCCCAAACGACACTGATCAATGCCATGGACACGTGGTAGGGCACAGTCCTGGCCTCTTGGCTCCTCATCCTCCTTGGTGAAACATGCTGCACCACAAACTGCCTCCAGCTGGGAGATACGTATCCCTTGTCATTAGTTCAAGTTATTTCCCACAGCAGCAAGGCCAGGTGCACTTTGGGACTTTTCCCATCCCATTGTGAAAACGTAAGCTATGCTGGGGGAGGGATAGGGTTCTTCTGTTTCACTGGGTGATGTAAATTCCCACTCCCCGCAGGGAATGTCTGAACAAATACCCTTGGTACGAGTGCTAGGATAGCCTGGTAATTTCTCCTTCTTTTTGAGATACAAAACACAGATCCTTCCCTCCAGTCTGCAAAGCCTGCTGAATTTCTGGAGCTCAGCAAAGAGAGGGGTGGTTTTCTATCTCCAGCTCTCTAGAAAGACAGCAGCACAGGGGAAGGAAAAGCAGCAGCAAAAATGTAGGAGGAAGACTATGGTAAGCAGTAGACATGTATTTTATGCTGATAATTATGAAAGAGCCAAGTTGCTATCTCAAGAAGTTAGTATTTTCAGCCTGATCTCCTCAGCAATCATTCTGTCTGTCCATTCCCTGTAATAACTTTTGAACCAGCTGGCCAATTTCGATCAGACTTGACAGACAGGTGGAATTTTCAATGGTACCAAGTTCTTTCTGGATTTACAGTGTTGGTGCCATGCTGAGCTCAGAGAGCACAGCTCCACTGAAGGGAGCTGCTCAGAAGCCCTCTGTGCAGGCCAGGATCACCCTGTATGATGCCAGCACCTGGGACCACCCCAGGTGTGGATGCTGCATACAAACATTTCTGAGCCCCAAGTGACCTCTGGGCCTCCAGAAAGAGAGGGAAGGGCAGGGTTTTGGGAGGGAGAGGGTTTGCCAGGTGTCCTTTGGGACAGATACATCCCTGTGCAAAATAAAGGACTCCAGGGAACACCCTCAGCTCTTCAGAAAGGCCTGAAAAAGCAGGAGAAAGTAAACTCCACAGGTACAGCATCACAAAAACCAAGAATGAAGGAAATGCTGCCATTCAGTCTACTAAAAGTGTAATGAGGAAAGCAAATCCAACTGCTTTCAGCTAACCCATCCCTGTGTCTTGGTGAGGAACACTGCATCCAAGACTGAATTCCAGAGCCAACAGACTTGTAGCAGTCAATTACCATTTCAACTACAGATGGGAAAACCTGATAAAATGAGTCCTGTATGGACAGGGGATTGAAATAGAGCTTGGGCAGGGATTGCAGCCAGAGATTAGTGGCCATAAATACATCAAAAGCAAAGGACTTTAAGACACATGCATAGCACCACCATTTATAAATTGCCATGTGTCCCAATTCATACCTCACCATTCATGGGCATGCTGGGAAGGCTGCACAACTCATGAAGAAAGACCCTTTTCCTTGAAGGTTACTGCAGCTTTCAGAAACTGCAGTGGTTTTTGGTTTGGGTGGGGATTTTTTCCCAATGCCAACCAAAAAAAAAAGCAAAAAAAAAAAAAAGCATCTGTGCCTATTAAGATGTTTCTCATCTGGTGTGCTAAGTCTGTGCTAGAGTTAACTCTGCGTCTGCATCTTCATCAACAATGCGACATCGCTTACACCAATTTGATTTTACCTTGTCTGGGAGATGAAAGCAATTTATAAGTTTCAAAGAGCACTCTCTGGCTGGGATCCAAACACAGGAGTGTAGTGCTGAAAAGAGAATTGCTGGAGACTTTTATGTCTGGCATATGGTGTGCTAGTTTCCTTTCTAATCTGGGTAATGAAGGTCAGTATGAAGTGCTGAGTTGGTTGTGTTGGCCAAGGCATTTGACAACCTTCTCACACAGGTTGGGATTTCAAACCCTGACCAATGTGAACTAGCAAAAGGAAATCTAATCTCTCACTACACTGAAAACATGGAAATATGTATTTTCCTCCTCATTTCTGAATACATTTTTCTGGAGAAGACAAAAGTCATGACTGGGCTGCAGCAATGGAAGATTTCTGCAGGCTATGCCACATGGGGCTGTTTGGAAGTGCACCTGGTGGATCCCACTAGCATCTGTGGCTAATTGAGAAGATAAATCCATTTTGCTGGAGTGGTTTAGATTTCCAAAAGTCCTTCAGTCTATTCCAACTGAGCTGATTAGAGTCCAGCTCACTGGGAGTCATTACTGTCAATCCCACCAGCTGGCCTGAATTTTGCAAAGAGAAAAAAGCAAGAAAAATGCATTAAAAATGAATAAATCTATATTTCATGACTTATGCAAACTGATTTTCCCCAAAGGGGGCCCTATTCCTGACATCGTCACATCTTTGTGATGTTCCTGCATGGCTCGGCTTGCTCGTGCATCTCCTTCAAAAAGAGAAGTATTTCAAGAGTTAAATGTCAGCATCAATGAAATTAAGAGCATTTTGGATACAGATGAGATAAGGGCACATACAGCCTCTGGATATAGACACATATAGAGGTAATGAATTCAATATCTAATGCAAGATCTAAATTCTTGCATTCAGCCAAGTTATATTTATCACAGACTCTGCTTCTTAGAGTACAGTCATAGCTGGAGCATGATTAGAAGTGTCATTCATTTCAGTTACCTCAGACTACTTAGCAGTTGTATTTGCTGTGGATTTTGCTGCCAGTTCCAGGATTTTTCAGGATCTCTGACACTTGTTTTGCAAATGGGAGAAAAGAATCACCACCTTTGGGTGGGAACCTGTGTTTGGATAAACCTCCATATCTTCCCTCCATCTCAGATATTTCTTGCTAGTCCATCTGAGGGACCTGTCACTAGTCCCGCTGCAGACAGATGAGCCTCCATCAAGCCTTAGAAAGGGTCAGTTTTTTTTGTCACTCAATTTTCCTTTTTTCTTGTTCCCTTTTCCCTCTAGTAGTTTATTTAAGCCCAGAGAAAGAGCTTCGTCCCTAGCTCATGTAGAGCTCTGATGTATGCAAATCCTCCTTGTGCTCCCATGGCCCTTTTTTTTTTCCCCTTCTTTCCTTTTAATTCTAGATTTGAAAATAAAATGCGAGCTGGCTGCACAGAGATCTCTCATGTGTGCAACTTCCAATTGTGGCAAATTGGAACTGTCGATGCAAGCAGCTCAGATTTATTTATATATTTAAGAGGAAGGAGGGAGGAGAGGGAAAGGGAGGGGGAGATGCTTGTGGTGGAAAGGAAAAAGAAAAATAACAGATCCAAGCAAAAAGGGATTTGAATCTCAGATACTGCTCCCTGGCCCATATTACCCAAATCCCTCCAGTCTTGTCCATGGCTGCCTCTTGCCTAGTTAAAAACAACAAGCAAAAGATCAAAAACATTTTTTTTCCCCCCACAATACTAAGAGTTGTTGAGTTTTGCAGATGCCATTAGGCAACTGAAGTCTAACACCGAGACTGATGCAATTAATACTTGGTGCTTCAAAACATTAAAATAGCTATTTATATAAATTAGTAACCTTAAGCCCAGGCAGTAGCATTATTACAGCATTACTAATTAAATCACAATAAGCTTAGTCTGCGGTACTATTAATTATGAAGCTGACATAGTGATATTGAAGATCTGATTGGCCTATTGTCAGTCATTACCCGATCAGTAATGAACCAGACAGGCAATGAAAATCAAAGCTGACGCTCCAGCAGTGCTGTTCCCAGTTCCCAGGAAGAAGGGCCACCATTCCAGCAGAGGAAGCCTCAGCATCCTCCATCAAAGCAGGCAGGCAGCATGAACAGAGCTTGGGGAGGTGTGTGGAGGAGGTTCTCTCCTGCCCTGCCTTCAGTCCTCAAACCCAGGAGGAAAAGTTACTCATTCCCATGGCTAATGGAGAGGTCGTGGGCCTCTTTGGTGAGAGCAAGTGAGCAAAGCTTTGTCACCTCTAGTGGAGTCTCTTCTTGGAGTGGATTAGAGAATACACTCCAGGGATTTTTTTTTTGTGGCTAGGTTGGTGTAGGGAAGAACATTGATGTGGCCAGTCTGCTGTGGGCACCTCTGTGATAATTTATAAATTGTTTTTCATGAAAACCTGTCCAAACGTATTTTTTAATGGCAAGGGCAGCAGGACAAAGTCACCATCTCAGGGAAGTGAGATTCAGACAAATAGTGCTGTGCCCATGGGCAGGGGGAAAAGGAGGGGGTGTCAACATCAGCCCAGGGACTCAATGGGGAGCAGAGGCTGTAGGGCTTTGCATTGGTTGTGTTCTCCATTGAACACAACACTCTGCCAGTGCTGGGGATGAGGGAAGGCAGAGGTTGGTGACAGGAGGCTGAAGAGAAGAAGGCCAAGGTCAGGAAGCTACCAACCTCATAGGCTGGACCTACCTAGTCCAACCTAGTTAATTCTGTGAACATAAGTTAGTCTGAATTTGACGTCTTTAACATGGCAGTAAGAGACAGAACAAGGATATCTGTGCACCAGTCTTAGCCTCTGCTTTAGGCAGAAGATGATGAGTTTACCCAGAACAAGAGGCTTGGCCTGGGAAAACCTTAGATGTGCTTCGTTCAGTTGCTTGGTGTTTCATTGTTCCAGCAAGACACCTAGCCATGGTACTGCCTCCTGTGTTACAGAAGTTCTGCACAGCCAGAGATTCTTGGAGCAAAGAACCCATAAAACAGCAGGAATACACTCAGTGACAGCCTGTGCATGTTTCATTAAAGTAAGAGCAAATGATTGACAGGTGTCAGTTTTGTCTGCACCTGCCTCTCGTTTCCTGATGGACCTGAAATGATGAGTATGCCATAGAAATGGAAGTAAGCCAGCTGTCTTCCACTCCTGTTATCCACAACAACGACTCAAAGCAATAAAACACTCAGAGTTTGGGAGCAGGAGGGCAGATCCTTCTTCCTGATTCAGAGTTACCATCTCAGCTTCTGCCCACAAAAGAGAACCTCTTCTGGAAAACAAAGCAAAGCAATCATTCAAGCAGGGGGAAAATTATCATGGAAAGGTCTGGTAGCATGGAAAGGTCTGCTCATCTGATGGAATTAAAGAGAGGGCAAAGGTCCTGCTCAGGTTTTGCACAAGTTAAAGTATTTGCAAGGTTCTGAAAAATTTGGGATCACCACTGGTCATTGAGAGATGTCAGATCTCTCACTGCCAGCTGACAGATTCCTCATCCATCTCCAGCCTAAGGGAGGCTTTTTCCCTCCTCTGAAGATGGGCAGAGGGATGCTGCAGGTTGTATTTCTACCCCACACTGCTTAATGTGTGATGGCCAGTGTCAGAAGCTGCTCTGTGCTCACAAGCCAGATCTTGCAGGCACCTCCCCTCAGCATCAGTCTTAAAACACTGACTTGCAGCAACAGTAAAGAAAGAAAACCTTGGTCTATCCAAAGAAAAACACAAAGAAAATGCAATCCCTAAATTAAACAGCACAATGCTCTCAGGACTGGTCTCAGGATGTAACTCCCTTAACTTTTTAAGATCACAGAGCTGACAGGGATTTTCATAGTGCTGCAGCATGTAGGGCTACAGCTACACATCTTCAGGGGAGAGCAGCATTGTCTGCCATAAATTACAGGCTCTTTCAAGAAAGCCCTGGATTCTCCACCAGCTGAGGTTGTGACCCTTCTTATGCCCTGATGAGAGAGCTCCTGGAGCCACAACCCCAAATCCATGGGTATTTTGCAAGGATTAGGATCTTCACACTAGCTACAAAGGAAAGGATGGACACACTCCTTCCCTAGGTACTGACTTGTCGAGGCTTGTGTTCCTGCTGTTGCATAGGTCAGCAGATGGCACTGCTACATTTAGACTTACAGGTTTGTTTTTTCTCTTCTTAACGTGCAAATGTGTCTTTTTCTAGGAGAAATGCTGCATTGCTGTACTGCCTTCTCATTGCTGTTTGACTGCTCCAAGTCCAGTGCTCCCCTGCTCACAGCCCCCTGCTGCTGTTGGAAGCTGGGTGATGGTGGGACAAGTTGGAACTGGGGCCTTTCTGCAGGTCAGATTTGGACAAGTCTGTTCCAGGGTAAGTAGAAAGACTACTATTCTTAGATTATACTCAATTTCTACAGTGCAGATAGCTTTTTCAGAATTACCACTTAACAAAGGTGTGCTGTAACAGTGGCAGTATCTTCAGCATTTCAGGGTGCTGAGATGATGCCTAGGAATGGCTGTGGTGGCCCAGTTCCCCCTAAACCAACATCTCATCTTCTGTCAGTGGCAATAAGGGGATGCTTAAGGAGCAATAAATAGAGGTGACCTGACCCCAGCCATTTTCACCCTGGGGTTATCCTGAGCTGGATGCAACATCTCTGCTGTGCCCTTATTCTCCTGAAGCCCACCTTGCTGATAGCATCCACAACATCCCTTAACAAGGTGTTTCACTGTCAAACAATCTGTTGTACGAAGAATACACCCTTTTATTGCTGGCTTTGAGCCTGGTTCCCATTAGTTCCATTTCCTGGTCTTGAGGATATTTAGTGTTCAAGGGAGGGAGTGATCCCTCCCACTTTTTTCATGCCACTGACAGCTTTGTAGCCCCTTGTCACTGCCCATCAGTTGCTGAAGAAGCCAGAACACACTGAGGAGAGAGGGGTGAGAAGCAAGGACAAGCTCAGAGAGTAAGATGGGCAGCAAAAAGCAAGGACCACGAGGTGGTCTCAGCTCTCTCCAGCCACGCCTTTAGGCAGGTTCTGTCCTATCCCAACAATGATGGGGTGGACAGGGAGGCAGGGGATGGGCCTGGGCAAGATGGGGCTGCTCATCATAACCCACAAGTGAGGATAAAAAGTCACTTTGCTGGAAGGGTTGCCAGGCTAGCCTATAGCATGGCTCAGAGCCAGAGCTGCTCAGAACATGAGGAGATGCCTGAAGACATTGGCAGGCATTCTAAGGAGGTAAAGACTGAGAGCAAAGAAGAACAGGAGTACCACAGGAGAGACTTAAGCACATTTAGGCTTAATTTGAATAGGAAGACCCTGGAGGAATACCTGCTCTGGCAATTCCCAGGCTGGGGCCAGAACCAGAAGAAGCAGCTGCTTATCTAAGGCTGAGCTGGGAGCTGTCAGAGTCCAAGGAAGTTGGTAAGTAGCTATCAGTGAGCACTGAGAGCCCTTGAGGAGCAGGAACACTCCAAAGCAGCAAAGACAGTGCTTTTGGAAGGAAGTCTCAGTCTCTAAATAAAATTTGCGTTCTTTCCACTTTCTGGTCAAGGAGTTGCTTTCGCCCCAGAGAGCAGGGAAAGCCAGCTGCTCTCTGAGAGCCAGTGCAGGTGGTTAGGTAGAGTCAGGTGGCTGCAGACACAACACACAGAGCTTTTCTGCAAGGCTGTTGCAGCACTGTGATGTGATATGTGGGTTCACAGTACCCAGTCTCACAGTAAGGTCCTTGTGGCTAAAGCAAAATTCTAATAGAGCCTATCTCACACACCGTGGTGTCCTGAGGGATAAGGCTACTAACTGATCCTTTGCCTCCCAAGGGCAATTGTTCTGGAAGAAGCTATTTGAGGGCCTCTGCTGTGCACTCTGGCAAGGCAAGTGAAATCTGGTTGTTGCCCTAAGCCTCCTGGATGTCTGCTCAAGGGCTGTGGGAGCAGCAGCCCAGGGAGATGCGGCTGTACCCAGAAACCTAGAAAGCAGAAGCAAGGATTTAGGAGGGAGAGGCCTTGAGAAGAGCATAACAAAACACATCTCCTGACATCAGAAGGGTGAATATAAAGGATGGTTTGATCCAAGGCTGGGCAAAGGTGTCCTGCTAGGTGTGTGGGAGGAGACAAGACTGCATTTAAACAGCCCTACTCTGTCACCACCACATGCCCAGGGAGACCCTGCAGCCCCACAGAACAAATAGCCAGCATTGCCTTGAAGCTTCTGGAGCTTTTAAAAACATCAAACACCATGACAGGTACGAAGTGCCAACAGCAAAGGGACACCCTTCAGCCCCTTGGATGGGGACAAAGTACTCTGCATAGCCAAGCTCCCTCAATTTCTTTGAAGGTCCTTGCTCACCCTCTTGCACCATTTTCCTGCTTTAATTTGCAGATTACAGGAGCAGAAAGGAGTACAGGAGCCAAAGGATTCTGTCAAGCTGGGTTGAAAGCAGCAGCAGCCGCTGTAGCAGCAGGCAGAACCCAATCAGAAATGACCTCACCAAGCTGCTCATCTTCTTTGTGCATTTTCATTCCTGGAAAAAGCCCTGCCAAGCCAGAGAGTTCTCTGAGCAGGCCAGGCAAAGCATCCAGTGCACAAAAGGAACCCACCATCACTGCAGCTGCTTGCTAGAACTGGGAGAGGAGGCTGAGCACTGAAGTCAGAACTGGTTTTAAGCACCCTGGGCAGATGTTAGAAAACACAAGGTGGGCATAAAAACACGCACTGTGATTTCATAGATGATTACAGTTCTGAATCAGGCTGCTGAAGGAAGGAAGGCAGGAGCTGTGATATTAAATGAAAGATTGCACAGAGAACTATTGCCAAGCAGAAATAGTTTTAGGGTACCTGGAAGGCATCACTGTTTTTAATCCTTGCAAGAGATTTTTACAAGAAACAAGATGTTGCTTTGCTTTGTTTTCTTCTCCCTTGAGATGAGATTCAGATGCAATGCTGGAATACAGATTTTACCCAGCCTGGCATTTTGGGAAATCTCTTCTCAAAACTCTACAGGTGTTGAGGACTGGATCCTGATTTGGACCTCATTGCTCAGATATGAACTCAGGGTGAGTCAGGAAGGAGGTTTGGTTTGGTACCAGCCCCTACACATAGGGGAAGAATGGAGGTTGGCAAATACAGTTAAAAAACCCCACAAAGACACCAGCTTAGTACAGCTACAGATTTAAACTCATCTTGAACTCCGAGACATTGAATACAGTGTGTAAAACAACTCTAGTCTTGCTTGACAGAAGATGGAAATGGTGAAGGGAATGTCAAAAGCAAATTGGAACTGGAAGCCAGTTCTCTAGAAAGCAGAGAAAAATATAATTTGGAGGACAAAAAGCTGAATATTTGAGTCTTGTAACAGCAAGCAGTGACTGTGCTTATGCCATGAGGATGGGCACCGAGCTCTGTGTCCCTCTAGTCCTGGCTTCCCACTCATCCACAACAGGGCACTGTTTAGGGCACACAGTGCTGCTTTCCTCCTTGTCCATATATCTTTGCAAACTCAGCTTCCCAGGGAACTGGGGGGACTCCTGGGTCCCATAGTCTGAATAATTCCAATGTGAGAACACTAATCCTCAGCAAAGACCTGTGCCCAGACAAGCTGTGATGCCCTAGAGCTCATTACTTGATCAAAAGATTTCTAAAATAGTACTGGATAGGAGACAGGCACTGGCAAGGCAGCATCCAGCTTTTGACAAAACCATGGATAAGCTGATGTCGACTAAAGTTTCCCAAACCTAAACTTCAAGCTTCAACTGAAAATGCTGATTCCAAGGCATCTGGTTATGGCATAAATTCCTCCTCACTGCCCTGTCTCCATGCAGCTGTTCTGCATTTTCTGCTCCTCTCCATCTCCCAGCTGGGCCTGTAACAGCAATAATGTATTGTTAATACGAGGTCTTCTTGTCCAGAAGGATTAGCACTTGTAGAAGTGAGGAAGCTGGACAGTGTAAGTGGGTCAAAGCTCAGGAAAATTTTGACACCGCCCTAGAAGCAAAGCCCATGTGTCAGGAATGAGATGAAAGCAGGGAAGAAAAACAAGTTAGGGAGTGGGTAGAAAAGAAGGGGCTTCACTGGGTGGTGGGGAAAGATGACACATGCCTTTGCTCCTTAGAAAAAGCAGGATAGTAAAAAGAGGGAAGGAAAACCAGCTTCAGGATTTGGGATCTTCTTCCATGAAACTGTAAAATTCCTATAAGTATGGCATTAACTGGCATGTGATTCTGAAGTGTCATTCCAGCCCCTGGATGCTTTTATCATTCTCTTAGTTCCCTCTGGTAGCCTACTGCCCCTTTGGGCACCTGACTGTGTCACCCCAGCAGCTCTGCCTCACCTGCCCCAATCTTCAGCTGCCTTCCAGATATTCAGTCCCAGCAGCTTCCCAGAGGCAAGAGGCAGAAAAGGAAGAGCAAGGGAAGAGGGATTATTTTGGCCTTTTTTCAAAGCAGGACAAGTGCTCAGTGTTAATATGCAGAATGCCTGTATATCTCAATTATACACCTCCCACAGGGGCCTATTACAGCTACCCTGGGCAGCCAACATGTGTCAGCAGAGCAAACATCGAAGGCTATCCCAGTGTACTCCAAACATAAAAAGCAGAGAAAGCAGGACATGAGCCTGTCAACAGCTGCTTCTTTTCTCCCCTGCCCCTTCCCCATGTGGTTTTCAGGTCTGGCTGCCAGGCTTATGCCTTGGCATTTTAACGTGTGTGTGAAATTGCAATCCCCCCTGTCTCTCCCTACATGGTGGAAATTGGGAAATTAGCATTGCCCCATCACAGCTCCTACAAGTTCATGTTACAATTCAATGTCATTTTTATAAATGGTTGATTGGAGATTGGAAGATGGAGAATAAAATGGAGATTGGAGGGGAAGAAAAATGTTTTTCCAGTACAAGAATGATTTTTGGCCTACTGATTCCTCCCTGACACACATATTATTCCCACAGCCTGGGTACCTGAAAGGCAGAAAAAAATTAAATACATCCTTAAAAACATATAAACCTTACCCTCAACAGAGATTTGTGCCCTCGAAGAGGCAAAAAATCCGTGCAGCCTAAACACTCCTGTACTTTTGTTATTAAGTTCCATTTAAAGCCACAGTGGAGAACACAAACCCAAAGATGGATCAGTTTGGTGAAGTGGATCCTGGAACTGATGATCCACTTCACTTTTAGTAACACCTTTTAACTCCTACATATTCCCCTGTCATATTCCCTCAGCCCATAGACATTTGCATGGTACCACCAGAATATCCACCAGCTGATGTTCCTGATAGAATTTCAAACAAATGTGAAAACTGAAGAGAAATACCTTGAATGAACAAACCATGCACAGGAAAAAGGGAAAAGCCAATTCCAGTAAATCTTTGACTGTGAATTTACTGGGAGCTGCCCAGCTTCTGCTGGTTTTTTGGCCAGCACTGCCCTTGGACAGCACTGCCAAGATTGGAGCCCTGCTGAAACCTAAATGTAGAGCCCCAGCTGACACCCTTCCAGTGGCAAGAGGGTTAATGTGACAGGGATGCTGTGGCACAGAAGCCAGGCAATTGTGTGTCTCTTCTGTTTTCAATTTGATTTCTTGTGATTGAGCAAGGGAGAAAAAACATTCAGGATTACTACAAGTAAGTGCAAAACATTTTGAAATGCCCAAAGAAAATCCTGGTTACAGAGCAACCTGTTGACTTTATGTGGCCCAGAAATAGCTCCTGTCTTTGCAGACATTTTCCTGACACATTATCCCCTGTATATTACTGCACCTTCTCCAAACTATCTTGTTCATCCTTTCACTGTTTGCTGTCATATCTTTCTATTATCTGAGAACATTGTATTGTTATCATTAGACTGATGCTTATCCACTCTTTGCCTTCCTTTTTATCTTACCTAACCTGACTGCATTTCTGACCACGCAGGAAAGTGTTCATTGGTCTGAAGAAATTATTTCTGGCTATAATATTTTGCACTTTCAGGTTTCTGGTGGATAGAAAATGTCCTTTTTTGTCACTTGCCATATGTGGAGCTCAGGCAGCAAAAAAAGTGAGCTCCACTTTAGGGTAAAGCCCAAGGGTCAGATTTGGGCTGTTCAGTAGCTGGCACTTCTAAGATGGTTTCATATCTTCCTCCTCTTGTAATTCCTAGATCAAAGCATCTTTTGAAAATCTGATTTATTCAAAGCATCTGGTGGAGAGGCAGAAAAGAGTTCTTAGTGTGAGAGTGTGTGTAAGAAGAAGAAACCAGGTGATTTTACATTGCCATATTGCCTCAATGGGGTTCCCTTCACCTCACGTGGAACAGGAAAGCAGAAAGCTACTGCCAGACTTGGCACTGAATGCCTCCTGAGCACCACAAAAGAAATTGTATCATCCCTCCTCTAGGCATCCACAGCTCCTAGAGGGATGTGAAGGTGTCCCCAGAAGTGTGTGGCCATGAGATGCCACCTCCTGTTGCCCAGTTTGGCTGCCACCAGATTGGTTCATCACCAACATCTGTGTCTATGGGCACAAACAACCCCCTACGTGATGGACACAAACACCACAATGTCTTCAGCCTTGTGTCAGCCAGGGGCAACTCAGCTTCAGAAAACAGTTTCCAGCCTGAAGATGTTACAATAGTCTTTCATGACACTGTGGAGATGTGCTTACATTACCCCAAACCTCATTATTTCCTCCATCAATTTCCCCTTTCTTGTATAAATTAGAGTGAATTACAGTATTCATTCAGAATAATGTATAGCCACAAATGGATTCACATCAGTCAGAAAGAATACATTTATTCACAAACACTTGAGTGTTTATTTCAAGAATATTAGTGGGGATAAATGAATTTCAGAGATACTGGTGCTTTAAGTAGCTGGGAGTTTTCCTCCTGGAAGTATGCTTCAAGATTTTTTCAATGGTTCCTATTTATTACTCACACAATGGATTAGCAGAGCACTTCCATAATGATTCCACACAATTTTTGAATAGAAGGGCTCTTTTCCCTTTAATATGTCCCTTCCATCCATCCCAGCAGTAGAAACCAGGCTGTACAACATGGATGGCCACTTGTACGAGCAGTAAATCAGAGACAGGTCTTATTCATTGCAAGTAAGAGCCATTCATAGATGGAGCAGCGTTTGAATTTGGCAGTGCTGACTATAGTTTGAACAGTTGTGAAACTGCAAGTAATCAACACTTTAATAAAACTCATAATCTGCTTGCAGATAGTCTGGCAAGGAAAAAACTGCTAAAGGAGCTAAATCATCCGCAGAAATCATTTTCAGTGGATAATTTGACCAACTCCAACATGATGGTATTCATGTGCAAAAGCTCTGAAAATCTTTTCTCAATGGCTTGCAGAAAATGACTACAGATTTCTTATGGCTATGGATCAGAGCTGCTTTTGATGCTCATAAAGTAGAGACAGTATCTGTAGAAGAAACCTGTCCAAAGACATAATCTATTTGTGCAGACCACTGAAATTTTTCAGTTCCATGAAAGCCCCTGGCTTTGCAGTGCTGCAGCAGTGCTTTGCACTGCTTCAAGTTTCAAGCATGCACTTAAAGTTTAGATGTCATGTGAGTATATCAATTTATTGCTATACTGCGTTAGATTCTGACTGAAATCTGTAGTTACATGAGCCTACACACAGCAGAGACTCTTGTTCAAAATACTTAGCTAATAGTTTACAGGGTGACTCAATAATTTAAGAGGATTAGTAGCTAGAAATGAAGCCTTGCAGCTATGCACCGCTTATTTAGTTCCACTCCAAATTTACAATTATCTGACGGTTGTTTGGTGGTCGAGGTGAACTGAATTGCCACCTCCAGACTCTTTTGTAGGAGACTGCTGTGCACTTATCACAGACATCACATCACCATCATAAATGGCTTGGCAGTGTAGCAGGTGAAAAAATCCTGCAAGGACTGGCAGCTCAAACGTGATCTCTCTGCTAAGGCTCCACATGCCAAAGGCACGTGGGAGACAACTCTGTGGTGGGGACCCAATGTGAGGGACCTGATAGGGACCCACAGACCACCTTAAACACCTTTCAGTGTTGACTGATGGCAGTTACTGCCAATTTGGAAACTATTTAGGGAGCTGAATGGGAAAATATCTTTATCCCGTTTGAATTGCTGGGGCAATTGAGTCTCCCACTGTGGTATTTCCAACCTCCTTTGCAGCCTTTATTCTGGGCATCAGAATTATTAGAATGCCCCATTTCAGTGAGTAAATTTTATTAACATGCATTGCTATCACCTTGACCTTTGGTACTCCTTCCCTTGATTGGCTTACCATCCCAGAGCTGCTTCCAGGTGGGATGGTAGAGATGGGTGGAAAGAGCAGGCAGCTCATCACCTCTGAGAAAGATCAGCAGGTTCTGCATCAGGACAGAAACATTTACTGTCCCAGAAGTTATTCCCTTTCGGAGCTGCCACCTAAGCAGGGAGCTGGGAGGAAGCAATGGATCCTTTTGCTGGATACAGGGAGGACCAGGAAGAATGGAAGGAAAGCTGATCTAATATTTTTGCCTTAAAGCATTCTGGGCAAACAGCCAAGCTGGGGTTGAATGAGTAGGCAAAACATGAACAGGGGCGTTGCCCTGTTTCTGGGGAGATCATTCCCTCGGGGAACAGAGCAGAAAACTTGGATAACATTGTTTTAGCACTTGGAAATGGATCTTCAAGACCATTAGTAGAGAGTGTCCAGCCCTGGCCCAAGCAGGGGACAACTTTGGGCAATAACACTCATGATGCCAGTCTGGCAAAGCAGAGGGCTTGCAGGATTAGAGAGTAAACAGAGGGCAGAAGCAGCAAGTTGACAACTTTTGGCACATCAGATGAGCCCAAAGTAGCATCCTAGGAGCTGTGTAGATACCCACCCTGGGATTCTCTATTTTTATTTCTTTTGCTGAAGAGGCACTGAATCTTTTGATTTTCCTTTCCCATGAAGAAGAGGAAAAATAAGTCAAAATGGCTTCTTCTGAGGCATTTACACCCACTGAATTTGGCAAAGTTGTATTAAAGAAAACAGGAACAAAGTGAAAATAAAAATCCAGTGAAATTCCATTGGTTTTTACACATGGAGCTTATTTGCAGCAGGTGAGCAGTTAGAACTATAGCCTATAATCCTACGGCATACACAGCTCTATTGCAAGAGGACACTGGTCCAGCCCCACATCAGCTTGGCAAATAACATCTGGCTTTAGGACAGAGCCTCTCCCTTCTGTGGGGTGACAGCCCACTGCCCACTCTGATTTCACAGGGCAGCCTCCTCTAAGTGCTACCTGGAGAAACAGATTCTTGCTATTTTTTGGATGCTGGCTCTCCTCACAATTCAGCTACTCTAAAATATCTCTCCCAGAATCCGTGCAGCTCACTCCAGAGTGGTGGGAAGTGCCTGGGCCCCAGCTCAGGAAATCAGAGATCCTTCAACCCTGATCCTTCCCTACCTCCACCCTACAAATGCCTGCAGACACAGAACTGATCAAGGAGGGGTTTTTTGCAAATGACTTTGAATGCAGATGATATCAAGGAATAAGAACTCAGGAGTTTGGATCACCCTGGCATAGGAGGAACGTCCTGATTTGAAGCTCTTACGTTTTTGGACAGTGGGGTGATCACGCTGCCTCCTGCTCATCACCAGGTTTCTGCCCCTCTCACCCTGCCCAGCCTTCAAACAGGTTTTCCAAAGGATCTTTTTCTGCCACAAGGCCCAGGCTTTGGGAGACACCTACCCAAACAAGGCTTCTAACCTGGCTGCAGATTGGACCTGACCCTACCTTCCCATCTTTTCACCAGCTGAGGATGGCTCTGGGTCTTTGCCTGCCTCCCTTTCCCATTCACTGCTCCCCAGAGGACAATAAGCACTTTAGAAACCGCTTTAGGGATTCTACACAAGGATAATACAAGGAAACCCAGAGACAACAACCTAATCAGCAAACAGCTGAGCCAGGGATAAATTCACATGGAAAGTCTGTGTTTGTTTATTACTAATGGGTAACAGAGATGATAACCTTTTAATCCAAAACCATAATGAAATATGCATATTTGTTAATGTGCAACTATAAAATGCAAATCTTGCAAACACAATGGAGAAGGGCAAAGAAAGTACTCAGCACCAATACTAATTCATTCCTTTGGCTTCAGACATTTATTCAAATTGAGTTGTGTATGTAATATAAAGTCAGATGAATATGTAATTGTAATGTATATGTATAAACATTTTCATCTCAAATATGCAAACTGTTTATCATAATAGGAAGTAATACATATTTTGCTGAATAAAAGGTTACCTATTAAAATATTTTTACACTCTTCCCACCCCAAGCTTTTGTGCTCTCTGTAAAAGCTCTATTAACATAGAGACAATTTCTGATTTTCCCTTTTGAGTCACGCTACCCAAATTCAAAAGATTTAAAGTATTAACAACGTAGAATCAGAAAGACTTTTACATGAATATTTTTCCTCTCACTCTCCTCTTTTCCAAGCTACACAGAAATTGCTCTCCTAAATATCAATTTAAAACATTGGCTAAGAAGCTGAGCAATTTTCCCCTTCTATTTCCAGCCCCCAAAAGAAACAGCTTTCCCCTGTTGCTGTTGAAGTAACTACATATTTATCTACATATTAATGCAGTAATAACTAAGCTTTATTGCTAGTTCTGGTCACCACTGCTTTTCTAAACCTTCTCTCTGGCAGTTTGACAGCCTGAGAGCTGGAACCAGATTCACACACTGTTTGTAAGAATATCTGAAACAATTTGTGAATATCACAAATAGCGAAGAAACCAGGAAAATAAAGATCTGAGACAAATCCTCTTTTCCTAAACTCACCTGAAATCAAATCTCTTCCTACAAAGGAAAAGTTCAGATAGTTTTCCTTATTTTTTTCTTGGTGGGACAATCATGCTCATGATTCATGACCTGTTGAGCCATGAAGAATATTTCTGTCTGAAATTTAGCATGTATCAATTGTCTGAAACTTGAATGCATCGACAGGAAGTCAACAGCAATATTTCCACTGGCTTCACTGAGCGGTGGAGGACCAGTGGAGTCAGGGCAGAGCATGGAGAATTTTGAAACCAACCTCCAGCCATTGCTTCTTTTGTCTCTCCTGACTCTGCTATTCACTTTCCCACTGCTGCCATAACTCTATGCTGCTTTTAGTCAGTCCTGCCTTGTGCATTCAGCGTTTTCTTCTCTTGTCTTCCAAACAAAACATTTCCCCCCTCTTTGTGTTTTCTGACTCTCCTGAGGACCAGAGCCATGTAGCAATAACCAGAAGAGAAGAGGAAATCCCATCACTATTTATAGCCTCAAATTCTATGAATTCAGGAGCTCTAGAGGAGCACAAAAAGTACTGGTGGGTAACTAAAGCTGAGTAATTTTCCATTCTCTTTTACACATACTGCTGAAAATGGAAGGAAAGGTAATTTTGGTGCAGGGCTATAGCATAGTGCCATGAAATCAGTACAAGGAGTGCACAGATTTCTCTTTCCCCACTGCCCTGAGCCAGACTGACAGCAACATGCCCAGGTCCAGTGCTTCATCCACCCCTGGCATGAAGGTCGAGCTCTCTACCCAGTCAAGAGTCACCATCCTTCTTGCTAATGTGATTGGTCCCTGCAGGGTGGTTTAAAATTTCCTTGCTGAAACCTCTCCAAACTTCAAAAAGGCTTTGGCAGCACTCCCCAGGGCTGCCAAAGCCACTGCACACTCACAGACTTGGAGAGCAGCTGCTGAAGAACTTGAGAAAAGCAAAGTGGGTCCCTTTTTTCCCTAGCATTTATTTGCCCAAACCATTTACAAGGAAAACAGCTAGAAAGCACTATGATTAACCTGTTTCTCCCCACTTGTACCATCCACAGATGCTCTGCAGACAGCTTGTGTAGGAGAAGAGGTCTATTCACTTTTGAAGGAGGGTGAAGGAGAAAGGGAGAAAAGCCAGCAGGCCAAATGAGAAGCACTATTCTAGAAGTCTTCCATCATTTAAGACTCATAAATCATGATGCAGATTAATGAGAAATTAATGCAGTGCAGAAATTACTGGGGATGAGGAGCTGTCGGTCAGCAGCAGGAGTGCCTGCACATGAGACAAAGCAGTGAAAATCTCCAAAAAGGGAGAGGGCTCAGCAGCCTGGACCAGCTCTTTAATGAGGAAAGACAAAGAGGTCAGCATGGGAACAAGACAGTGTGTGGCTGCATCAGGGAGACAAGGGGCACTATTTAAAAATCCTGTCAAAAGACTCTCTGGACTGATTTGTATTAAAGCCTTATTCATATCTTCTAATGAAAAATCCTCCTGCATCGAATCATAATATATAAGCCTTAAAAGAGAGAGAGAGTGTGTGTGCACAAGAGCAGAGGGGAGGATATCAAACGAGTAGAGGTTAATTTCACTATGCACCTCCTCTGTTTGGGAGAAAAAATAACACAGACAAGGCAAATAGCCTACTTTACCTCCTGTCCTTTCTCTGTGATCCTCCAGTGACGTTATTTTAAGCATTTAACTTTCTGATAGCAGTTAGGCTGGTCACATTTTCCCTCCATTTAGTGGCAGGTTTTGAGCGCATCATTTAGTTCTGCAGTGGGAGTGATGGAGCATGGGCATGATAGATGATTCCCTTCCCCACTGCCTGGGTTTTTGGGGCTAACAAGTATCTTTCCATATTGCTGGTTCAAGCACTCTGAGGCTCTCTGCAAAGCAGGGCATGCAAAGGTGGGGAGAGGGTAAAAAATGATCTTCCGTCTTATTATTTCACATTCAAGGGAGCTGAGTACTGTCATCTTCTAAGATAAATTTTCTCTACTCCTCTATGGAAAGTGTTCTCACTATGAGTCCAAGCCAAGAAAGTGTAAATTGAGTCCCAATGTCCCATCTATGCAGATTTGCAAAGGCAGTGACAGAAACTCGTGGGAGAGATTTTGGAGAACGTGGCTGTTCCACAGCAGGTAGGGAGTCTTTATGCAAATACTGCAGCAGTACCTTCATTTACGGCTCCTGTTGGTCCCACTGCCCACAGGATGCCTGTAACCATAGCAATGGCTCTGGTGGAGGGTTCTCTGTGGTGCACAGACCAGACAGTGGCAGCTCATCAGCAGAGAGGAGTATCCAGACAGGGCCACTGTGGATGATGGGTGCGGGAGGGGAGAGCACTCACAGCCCAGGCAGATGGCAATCCATAACACTGATGGTAAGTCAGGTAGGCAGCAGTGCTCAGACACCATGGGGATGGGCACGGGAAAGGAATGGAAAGAGAACAGAGGGTAAATTAGGATGAATGTTCAGCTGACTCAAACTTGAATACACCCAGGTGTCACTATATACCATAACTAATGGAACTATATGCCCTCAGTTTAACTTCTGCTTGCTCCATCCAAGTTTTCCAGCTCTGTGACAGGGCTGGAGGGAAGCTGAGATGTGGCCTCAAATGCTGAAGCATTTTGGGAGCACACTGAAGAGAGCACTGAGCATTGCATTTGTATGAGCTGTACCTGGGCTGGAGATGGTGCCTTTATGTGAACATCTGAGAACAAACCGGACACCAAAGCATGCAGATTTTGTTATGGGCAGTTCTGGATGCAATATGACATCCCTGCTGACCAGTGGGTACTAACACCTCGTGTACTCCAGCTCTTATACACTCCCATTTTTCATTGAGGGGGGTGGGGACCCAGGTAGAACGGAGTTTCTGTAAGCCTAGGGGCACCACAAGTCCCTTAGACACCAGGTAAGCCATACATTTGTGTAGCTATCCCCTCTGACAGCTCCTTCTGTTTTTACAAGATGTAGTCTTTAATATTGCTCCATCGGGTGGAACATCTTTTTTTAAAATCTGCTCACATGCACACATGCGCAAAGGATAAAATACAAGCAGGGAAAAGGAAATCACAAAAAGGACTCTATTTATCAAAAAAACAATGGCTCAGTAGTGGCAGTGAAATAGAGATATTGTTACTTAGCGATAATAAGGGAAAAAAGCCATTGTCAAAATGATAAGGCCATTTCTGTTGTCTCCCCAAGTGATAATATCTCTGCTACCACTAGTGCCTGAGTATTGTTAGGATATTTCATGGCAAGTGTTAGACAGAATAAGTTATTTACTGAGCCCACAGCAAACTCTGGAGCCTCCAACTTCACCTCCCCCCATATCCCTGTTCACACAACAGCATCTTCTTTAATACCTTTGCAGCAGTGGTTTCTATTCCCCATGGCTTTTCATCTGCTTCTGTTTAAATATAGCACTGCTACCAAGTCATTTGACAAGGTACCTTTCACTGATAAGTAGCCCAACTTTCTCTTGCGATAGGTCATCAGAAAGCCAGATTATCACATCTTGAAAAATGTAGGAAATGCTGGTAAAAGTGCCAGTGAAATGAGTTAGGGTAAAGAAAATGGAAAAAAAAAGAATTAACACAGTAACAGCAATACAGAGAGCAGCTGAAAACCCCTGGCAGAGGCCCTGATGTTCTTACAGAGTCTGCAGAGAAAATCTACCCATCTAGCAGAGGCTGTCCTCCTGTAGGGCTTTGACACAAAGGTGCCTTCAGTGGAGCTTTCATTCTCTTATTTCAGGAGAGAAGAGCCAGCCCCAAGGCAGCCCCAGCCCCATGGCAGCCCCAGCCCCAGCCCCATGACAGCCCCAGCCCCAGGACAGCCCCAGCCCCATGGCAGCCCCAGGACAGCCCCAGGACAGCCCCAGCCCCAGGACAGCTCCAGCCCCAGGACAGCCCCAGGACAGCCCCAGCCCCAGGACAGTCCAGCCCCAGGACAGCCCCAGCCCCAGGACAGTCCAGCCCCATGGCAGCCCCAGCCCCAGCCCCAGGACAGCCCCAGGACAGCCCCAGCCCCAGGACAGCCCCAGGACAGCCCCAGGACAGCTCCAGCCCCAGGACAGCCCCAGCCCCAGGACAGTCCAGCCCCATGGCAGCCCCAGCCCCAGCCCCAGGACAGCCCCAGGACAGCCCCAGCCCCAGGACAGCCCCAGGACAGCCCCAGGACAGCTCCAGCCCCAGGACAGCCCCAGCCCCAGCCCCAGGACAGCCCCAGCCCCAGCCCCCGGACAGCCCCAGCCCCAGGACAGCCCCAGCCCCAGCCCCAGGACAGCTCCAGCCCCAGGACAGCCCCAGCCCCAGCCCCAGGACAGCCCCAGCCCCAGCCCCAGGACAGCTCCAGCTGCTCCAGTCCCAGGCAGGAGCCAGAGAGCAGAGAGAAGCTCAGTGCTGCCCAGCCAGCCACTACCTCCCTGCAGCAGCAAACAGAAAGGGAGTGAAGAGAGGGGGAAAGTCTCATGCAGACAACAAATGTTCCTCTTTTGTTAAATACAATTTCCTTTTCTATATATCATCAACATCACCACCAGCTGATGGAAACCACAGGGTCCCTGTTGCTCGCAGCACTGGTTCTGTAGAGGCTTTTTTATCTTGCAGACCATCAAGAAAAAGGAACTAGGTTTGGCAGAACAGTGCAAGGAAGGTTTAAACCACAACATAGGAGCCTCTCTGGGCAGAGGTTGTGTGCTGCCCACGCCAGCCTTGAGAAACTCTGCAGCTCTAGGAATCACTGCCTGCAAAACCATGCTTTCCAACAGCTCCTGCAGCAGGGAGAGCAAGCAAACCTAGTCAGGAAAAGATATCCAGGCCAATAAATCTAAAACCAGCCTCATCCCCTCCAAGAAACAAGGATCATGATTTCGTGCTAGGTCACACATCAGTGTCCACACTGGGGCCAGAAGCCTGTTTTCTGCCTCTGCTCTGGGAGCCAGCATTCTACTGGGGGCTGTGTCTTAGAAGGAATGGGACAGGGAAAATACAGTGTCCCAGGCAAGAGATACACAGTTCTTTGTTTATTATGCCATTCCTAAAATCTGGGATGGCATAGTGTCCTGGAAACTTCTTTCCAATTCTGAAAAGGTCTGTTTTCCAGAATTGCCCTGGCCACTGATGACAGGGTATTATGTCTAATTTTTAAGCAGACCTTACAGCCAGTCAATAAGGAAAATTCCAAATCTAGGAAGAGAAAATTCCTCAAATTATAAACTTTTGTTGCTCAATATTTAGTAGTTCATGGAGAAAAGAAAACAACAAAAAATCCCACAAAAAAACAGCAATTCAAATATAGAGCCATCTTCCTCACTTTTCTCTACCTTGGTTGAACATAAGGAAACTGAGTTCCTGCCACACTTTTATGAGTCTCACTTTAAAAAGTCTTTGTTAAAGCTGGATCTTTGCCCTGTCCTCTGCAAAAACATGAGCAGCCCCAGGCAAGTAAAATGCAAATTGTATCTGTATGGGCAGTGTGCTGCCAGCTCTGGGGCTGGGACGTGGCAGTTCATCACCCACACAGCACACATGGCTCCAGACTGAGGACTGTGCCTGCCCACCTGGGCAGAGCCATGATAAATGTCTACAAATTATCTTCTCAAATGCCTTCACCCCCTTCTTTGGAGACAGCTAGTGATGCTGCCAAAAATAAATGAATAAACAGAAAGATCAGCGTCCTGCAAGCTCCCCATGGAAGGTGACATGGGAAGCTTCTGCAGTAAAAGCTGTGGAGGAAACAGCCTGGAGAAGGTTTGGGCTTTTTTCCTTTTTTATTTTTTTTTTAAATAAATATTTGAGGCACAGCATGGGAGTTGAGTAGCAGTGTGGTAAGTATATCAAACACAGAGAATCCCCAGATTATCCGCTCTGAAGGTATTAGCTGGCTGCAGAAAACAGCCATCTTGAACCCTTGGAATTAGGATGGGTGCAAAAATATGGAAAAGTATTAAATAAGGTGTGAAACAGCATCAGGAATAAAACAATCCCTAACAATCCATCTGAATAAACAGGATGAGAAAAATCAGCATTGCTGCTGCTGCTGCTGCCTGGCTCCCTTCTCCAGCCATTCTCTCTACCCCTTTTCTGCACCTTCACCTGCTTTTGAAATCAAGCTGGCAGAGTGATGTGCAGCTAATCAGGATGGGGGGCAGCTGCTCTCTTCAAACAATTCCTGAAATGCCTCTCTGAAATCATCCATCTCCTCTTTGTCTCCAGTTTACATCTTCCTGAGGCCTTTAAAAACCAGGGTGTAATGTGGAGCTTAACAGTTGGCAAACACAGGTTTAAAGTGAGCTTGTACATTTGCAGATTGATCCCAGAATGATCAAAGATAAATAATCTCCCCAGTGCTCCTTTGTAAAAACTAATGAAACCTGGGGGAGCGAGGGAGGGAGACTGTGCAAAGCAGGGTTCCGGTTTCCTGAATATTTTAATCACTTCATTGCAATTACTGAAAGAACTTTTCCCACCCATCCCCCTCTTCCTGGCACCCTCATTCCCCTCATCTCCAGTAAATATATTTAGATAATTAGATCCACTGCATATAACCTGTTGGTAGCAGCTCTCCATTAGTGAAGCACCCTCTGGCTTGGCTGTCTGTGCCCACCCTTCTCGTACTCCATGGGCAAGTGCACTCAGGGCAATGACTGTGGGTGACCTCAAGGAATGGAAAAGGTTCATTTCCCTCCCTGGAAAGATCCTGTCCCAGCTGAGGCTTCCCTTCCCTCTCTGGAGTGAGCTCTGCTACAGCTCAGGCACCAGCAGGGCCCAGAGCTCTGCTCCTTCCAGGCTGGAAAGGTGAAAACTCCTGACCCAGCCTTTGCTCCCATTTCTCATTCTTGGGCATCTCAATGGATCTTGGAGTGGGCTGATACTGTTTTCACAGAAAACTCTGATTTGGCACAATCCCTGGAAATTAAATAAAACTACAAAGTTAAAGGTGTTATTAATGCCATCCCTGGGAGGAATGTCTAAAATGAACCTTTGGTTAGGTTTTTAGCCTGCAGCCCTTCCTGACATCTTTGGGTTACCTATCCTGCTCACACAGTGCTATAATGAGCATCATTTCCAGATCAGCCATAAGGGGCACTGAAGGATATCTTCTGAAAGATATCTTCATGCTACTCTCCTAGCTTTGCTAATTCATTAGGCAGAAGGCAGAAGGAAATACTGCTTGGAGAGCAACCACAGAAGATTACAATTCCCTGAGTTTAAAGTCTTTCCTTTCCAAACTTCTAACAATTTTTTAGTATTCATTAGGCAGACAGATTCTGTGTCCATAGATTCAATGTTTCATACACTGAAAAGCTTTAGTTCTGCCTTTCACATGGGGAAAAGACTCAAGAGGAAACAGAGCACTTTTAATTGGACACAGGGTCTATTCTCCATGAACATCTGAACCAACACCAGGACCAAATCCAGACAACAGCACAGTATGATCCTCTTCCCTGCAGACTGCTCCCAACTCCTGCAAAGAAATTGCAGTGCCAGCACTTGCAGAGCTGGGCCCAGTCTGAGCTTCACACATCAGCTACTGCCACATTCAAATGTACTTGGAAAAATAAAGAATTCATAATGGTACCTCTCCCACCAAAGAAGAAGCAGAAGTGACCCGAAGACTTTGATCCTGTAGTGTCTGACAGCTGTTTGGACTCTACAAATATGCCTGGAACTTTGGTCTCTGCTAGATTTGATAGACTTTATCCAAACTTCAGAAATTATCCCTGAACATTGATAGGGAGGTTTTAGTGGAAGCATTCAGCTAAAAATAAGCCAGCAGAAGTGAGGGAAGGAAGGGAAAGAAAACATTAGAAAGGGTCATGGCTGGATTTGCTGAACAAATGAGCTCTCTGGTGACTATGAGATCTCATCATACTCCTCTCAATTTTGTTGTAGGAAGAAGTATAAGACAATGAGTGACCTTCAAATACAGTGTGGAAATATGCAGGCTGACTCTCAACAAGAAAACCCTCCTAAAAGGGTATAATCAGATTTCCCCACAGGAGATCTTTCTCTATGCTGCTGTTTAATCTCTCCTACCATATAGCTGTGTGTACTTTTAGAATAGATCGATCATGCATTTAGAAAAGGAAAAAAACCAAGGAGGCCATGTGAGGAGGTTTGTGCCTGCACCGTCAGCTGGAGTGGAGTCAGGGATTGATCAGAGGTGGACACAGCTGGCCTATCAGCTCAGCACAGGCAGTGCAGGTATGGATATCCAGGCAGGCAATACATGCAGATCCACCTGCTGAACATCCCAGCCTCCCAGCCCTCCCCACCCATTCACATCTCATTAATTAACCACACATCGAGGTCACAGGGACTGGAGGCTGCTCAGAAAAGAGGGATGAGGAAATTCCCCTTCCCAAAGCTTTTGCTCCCAAAATCGACAGGGCAAGTGGCACTGGGAATGAGGGAATCAACCCTAGTTTGGAGGGAGAGACTTCACCCTCAGACTGCAAAGGTGATTTATAAGAAACTGCTCAGCCAGCTCCCATTCACTTCTGATGGGATTTAACTGCTCAGTTTTAAAATGGTTTCAGACCTTCAAGTCAGAGCAGGGGACTCATTCCCACTAAAGAGATATGCAGAAGATTTTTGAAGTTAAATCTACCAAGGCCAAAATCATCTGAGAGAGGTCATTTTTCTCCAGGGTGAAGAATTACCAACCCCTTAAAGCAGTTATAACATCAGATCCTAACCCTGAGTTCCTTTCCCTCAGCATGAAGCCTTTTACCTGTGTCCCTTAGGGTTCAACTTTCACCCTGATTTTATAAGCAATGAAGAGTGTGGGCTGTGTCTCTACTAGATCTGTTTTATCCATTGTGACATAAAGGAAGTATGTCCTTGAACAATTAAAAATTAAATCCCAGCCTAGTCAGTGCAGGATCAGACACAGACACAGTCTAACTTTACTCACTACAGTTTACTTTCTTTTTTTTCTTGTTGTCTTCCTGCAAACAGGTCCCTGGGCTTTTTGATTTATACTTTACCATCTGAAATGCATAAAAGATGTGGCACTTTTGCTCCTCCATGAATCTTCCACAATTTTGTTCAAAATTTTACTGAAGATGACATGACAAATTACTGCCCGAGTCAATTTGCTGGAGGAGGGCATCATTAAAAAAACAGAACAGTTGTGACACAAAAAAAGAGTAAAGGGAGGGTGGGGGAAACAATGAGCTCACAACCTCTTTGAACATGTCACACTCCAAAGGCAGTGCTACCAGGCTGAGACTGGCAGATTAATTACCCACACAGCAGATTCACTGATTTAGGGGAAAGGAAGAACTTAAAAGCTCATTTGACCCATTCAGTAGAGGTTAAGATTGTTCACAGCATAGCTCTGGGCTAGGCCTGTACAGCCTTCCCATGTCCTCATTGCTGTAACTGTGCCCTGGTGCCCTCCTCTGGCAGCCCCTTCTTGTTTCCTCACCCAAATCTAACCCCAAACTTCAAAGGCAGATAAGAAACCATTTGATTATGGCAGGTACTTCACTGTTTGCACTGTATAAAGAATATTCTGTCTTTGGTGCGGCTCAGAACAGTCAAGTAACAACAGGTAATTTGATATAAAGAACAAAATAAACGTATAACATGTTCATTTTATTTTCCCATTGAAAAGGACCATGGTAAGTAGTATTATTATGAGTCATGTTGCCACGTGTTACTTCTCACACATCTTTCAAAGGTGTTGGAAGGAGAGCTTGTTTCTGTAGTGAATAGTGTCCCTGGTGTTTGCTTCTGTATCTTGTTTCAACACATTCTGCAGACAGAAAACTTGTATCCCTGTTGCAGTCCTGGGGACATTTTTCTTAATAAACAGCGATTTTCACTGCAAATGCCAAGGTATCAGCCAGGATCAAATTCTGAAATGCTTGTGAAAATATCTGATTTCACACATGGCTGCTAGCAAAGTAAATATTAGCTAGGTTACCCACAGTCCTGGGTAGCACTTGGATCTGGTATGTTTGGTCTCAATTGGTCCTACAGGATTTTTACCCTATTTATTTTCTTGACTAGATCCACAGCCATTCTGAAGTGCCTGATGTCGTGTTAATTTAGTGTCTCAATTTCTCACCTAGAACCAAATCATTTCAGGAGTGATTTTGTACTTTACTTTTCACTTCCTAAGAAAATCTCTCGCAAATGGTGCTTTTGCACACAGATTACACATTATAGCAATTAGAAGATCCTGAGTATTATTTCTGTTTACACTTGGCTTACTGGGAAAAGAAAATGCAAAAGAACACAAGCAAAATCCGGTGATCTTTTAAAATCAATGCACTAGGCTTAACAGATGCACCCTGCCTAGATGCACCTGGGGTTCTGCTGAATTTACAATACACTGAATGTCTGGCTTAAAAAGTCTTCTATTTCAGGTACAGTGACTGCAGGACACAGCTGCTGTGCTAGCAAACATACCAAGTGCACCTTAATGGGCATGGTCTGCTATGCACCCAACCTGTGTCCAGGTAAAAGCCAGAGAGAGCTTGGCTCACAGCCAGCTCTCCTCCAGTGCTGTTAAATTGCAGCATTTACCCAGCAGCTGCTTCCATGGAGGCTCCCTGTGGAAGGCCCTGCAAGGTGTGTTGTGTCCTAAGCCCACTTGGAATTCATGTGGTCTAAAGGAATTCCCATTAACTCCCTCAGACCTCTCTAGCATGCTGCTAATTTTCAGAGGATTTCAGTTGGAAAAGGCTTCCTGAACTACTGAGTCCCAGACCTCTGTTACTGTCAGCACCATCTCATTCAGCTCGACTTTGGCCTCTGTCCCTTCTGAAGAGGAGGTGGTGACACAACATGGCAGATCTAATGATGAGAACATCTTAATTGCCACCCTAAGTTTAGCTGTAGGGGACCTAGTACCCTTTTTCCTGTTTGAAAGACATTTCTAGCACCTGCATACTCCTTACACGAGTCTGTCAATCTCCACTCCAGTGCTCATCTCTCAGACCTCTTTTACCCCTCCTGCAAGAAAAGAGCAGCCCAGTAAACAGAGTGTAATGAGAAGTCTAGGACTAATAGGGAGAGATTTTACCCCTCTTTCTTTCACACCTGGAGAGAGACAGGCCCTGGGGAGGGAGGTGCTGGCTGGAGAAGAGAGCCTTCCCAGAGAAGCTGAGCAAGCACAGGTGTCAGATCACCCTGGCTCTCTGATGGCTGCTGCTCTAAGGATGTTTTGGATGCAGGGAGGAGTCCTGCACCTCAAGGCAGTGCCTGGGAAAGCAGGGACAGCAGCTGAGAGAGGCATCAACTAAACTGGTCCCTCTCTAAGTGGGAGACACCTATGCTACTGCTAATCACTGTCAGAAAAAGCCAAGTCCAGATGCATGAGGCCAAACAGCTGGAGGAAACAGCAGCAATCACAGACCTGCACAGGGCAGCAGAAGCCAGTGAGAAAGCAGAAAGGAGAAACGAGGTCCTCTTGAGACCTGGCCTTGGCTTAGAGCATTGTCTCCCCTGAATTTGCATCTAACAGCTGGTCTCCATACATACCTCCACTTGACTTGGTTCTTCTCTTCCCCATTCCCACCTTTCTCCATTTTTATCTGTCTCACAGCTGAACACAGCATGCAATCCATGCCCTCCCCCTCCATTATTCCAAACACCCCCTTCTGTTGAATTTCTTTTTCTCCATGAGCAGCAGTTGGGGACGCAGATTGACTGAAAACTGTGATGCAGTATAAACAATACCATAAATAGACTTCAAATGGCCCAACAGGAACCTGGTACCCCTGAAAGATCAAAACCACTTTTCTCACTTCTTCACACAGAAGAAAAGAAGCCACCTGCTCTCACATGCCTGCAGCAATCACTGCCTGATTGGGTTCCCTGCAACGACCTCCCCATTCCCTCTCTCCAAAGCTTCCCTTCTACCCAGATTAAAGCCCCTGAGGTTGGTGCCATGTCCATTTCTTCTGTGCTAACCTGGTGATGGACAGCACTGCCCTCAGCACCAGGGAAAGCACACTTCCCTTCCCTGCTGTGTAAATGGAGGGGGCTGTAATTTTGCAGGGTTGCTTTGTTTTACCAGAAGAAATACTGCCCATCTTCCAAACTCCTCCTAGCTTGGTTTATCTATTCTACACACATGCTGCTCTCTAATGACAGTAGTGCAAGCCCAGTAGCAGATTTTGTCATCTTTCAGGAGGTGGCTGATAAATTAGATTGGATGTTCAGTCCCATCATGGAGCAGCAGACCTGCAGGACCCTGGGCACACAGGCATAGTCCTCATTTAACCCTGAGACTTTTTATACTTTCCTCATTATTACTGTAGGGCAATTCCTGAGCACAGTAAGCTGTCCTGTTAAAATGGACACAAAACCAGGTATTTGGCAGTTTTGGTTACCCTGAGCCTGGCTGAACTCAGAAGAGCTGGCCCTTCCAGTGCCCATTTTCACACATGTGGAAACTGGGCTTCAAGAAAGGACAATATTTTCACAGCTTCTCTTAAAGCAAGAGAAGCTTAACAAGTCATCCACTTCTTTCATCTTTAGCTCCTCTCCTGAAAGCAGACATGAATTACAAAGTACCTGGGGGAAAAGGCTATCCAGGAAGGCTCCTTTTCTTTAGGTTTATACCTGAGGCATCTAAAGAAACTTAACAGTACTGGGACCTAGCCAGCCTGCCAGGAAAGAAAAGCACTTGGCAGACACCACTGCACAGTCCAGATGATCCCATATGCCTGAGCTCAAATTCATGCCCTGCTCCAGAAGTTCAAGGGTATTGAGATCAGATGTTTTGATTGACCTCATTATATATAAACAGACCATCTGCAAAAGCTCAGATCTGGCTCCAAGCTTCTTCCAAGTCCAGGTTTGGGATTTTGATTTGAACCTCTGCCTAACTCATTCAAACTCTGCCAGGGCACAATGAAACCATGGTGCAAGATACCAAGAATCCTTTCTTGGATCCAAGCTGATCTCAGCTTCTACTCTAAATCCCTAATTCTGGCCTGTCTTTCAGGTGTGCCCACCATCCTACAGCTCCCCTGCAAACCACAGCCTCTCCCTCTTTGCCTATTTTACACCTATCTGCCACACTAAGGAGCCTCTCTGAATGCCAATTAATAGAGTACATAAACCTGAAAAACACGAGTACTGATGCGTATACGCACTGTCTCTGCTTGCAAAGGTATGTGGCAAGGGATCTCTTCCAAAGCAAATGTGGAAGATCAACAGATTCAGCACACTCCCAGAGTCCCTATAGGTCTCACAGAGGCAAAACATTTCATAAACAGTGAGCAGCCGTGACAAGAGACCTTTTCTCTTTCCTTTATTCCTGAAAAAAGAATTGCATCTTTGAGTTCCCATTGACAGCCATTCTCCCTTAACAATCTGCTTGACTCAACACAGGCCATGCTCTTGAGACTTGTTAAGGGAGGGGTGGGAAAGACATCTCCACACTGTTCTCTTCTTTCCCCCTTTCTTTAATCAAAGAAAGAAAACAGGGAAAAAAAAAAAAAAAAGAAAGAAAAAGAAAAAAAAAAAGCAAGGAGGAGGAGGGGAACCAATAGCCCCCTCCTCCCTACTCCTTGGCTTTCTCCCCTGTCTTCCTGGCTGTCAGATGCTCTGACATTCCTTGCACGTAAGTGTTTTGCTTCAAAAGTTAGAAGAGAGGGAGAAAGAGAAACTGCATTGCACAGTCCCTGTTGATAAGGTTCAAAGCAGACAGAGATGCCTCAGAAGCACATGTGGTCTCTCCCTCTCTCCCTGTTACAAGAGAAAAAAGAAGAGCTAAATTCCATGGCAGACTTTGCTTCTTCCTGCTGCTGTTATCTTTCCTTGCACACAGGCTGGAGGTAGGGGAAAGATAGAAAATGTCCTGTTTACCTTGCAATTTCTCTTCACCCCAGCCCCCTTTGAAATGTCATCTCTAAGCTTCTTTTTCAGTCCCAGTTTTTAATTGTATTTGTAAAATGAAAGAAAAATTTTGGACACATTTATCTGCCTAGCTGTTGTTTGCCCACACCTCCTCACACTGTTTTACAATTTTCCAGAAGTTAGGATGAGCCCAGCTGAGGTTAGTCAAGGAAAAAACCTGTCAAAAATCTTCCATACTGTTATTATTTCCCCAGCTTTGTCATTATCTGACTTTCCCCTTCCTCTACCCCTTGATAAATCCCTCTCATTTTTCCTCCCTGCTTAGCACTGGAGTAGAGAGGAAATACTACAAAGTTACCACCACGCTACTCACTTGGGGAATCCATCCAAGAGTGCTCTGGCCTAGCAAAATCATCACAGCCATCTGTCTGTCTGTTGTGCTGGAGGAGAAACAAGCACACACTTTTACAATAAAGAAAGAAACCCAAAAGCCATGAAAGTCAGAAACTAGCCAGCAGAATCAACAGTCACAGAGAATATTAAGATAGGGTTTCAGTCACTTCACTGGGATTTCAGATGAGCCTGGTGAACTAAAAGCCCTCCTCTTATTGCCTTCAAAGGGAAATTAAAACAGCTAAGAGATTGGAAGAGGGAAGCCAGTAAAAGTTAAAGAGCTCATCATGCTGCCCTCTCACTTCCCATCTGGCTAAGAGGAACATCAATCTGCTCAAGGTGGAATATCCCCTTCAAGGGCACCTCAGGACAGGCCCAGCTGCCATGTGAGGTTAATTTATGCTTTCTGGTTGAGGTGGTTGGGGCTCAGGTGTTGGGTTGTGCAGGTGTTGTACCTTGGGATCTACAGGTGAACCCCACCAGCTCCTGCCCCTGTCTGGAGCATCCTCCCTCACAGCTGAGCTATGAGAGCTGGTCTTTGTAACCATGATCAAGAAAAGCTCTTATTCCTGAGTAGGAATAAGGCTTTGGCTGTCTCATCCCACTATGACTGATGAGGGCAGAGGTTTCATCTCTCTTGGAGTTGCTCCTCAGAAGAAGACCTCTGAGTTTGCATCCTGCACGAGTACTTGTGTGCTCTGCAGCTGGGTCACCTCTGCACCCATCAGAGAAAAGGTGGCTGGAGGTAACAGCTGGTACCTGGAGAGGACTGGACGTAAGGGGACAAGAAGGGATTTATCTCTGCAGTGAGTAGCAGTATATTTATCTTTCTCTCCTGTTGTTGCATCAACTACCTGAGATGAGTTAGCAACTCGGCAGCGGCATTTCAGGAGCACACAAAATGGTTTTGTCAAAATATGAATGATAAGAAAGGCCCTTAGTGTTATCAGTGTTTACTAGGGAAAGCTGACATGGGAGGAAAAAAGCCCTGACTTATCCTGGGATGTTAACTATATCCAGATTGTCACTAAGTTAACAATTTATGCCAGACATTAAAAATTCTCTTTCTTATACAGCAAAGAACTCAGGCTATAGATGGAGAATATTTCCATGCACAGCCATTCAGTCACTCCAGGAAGGCACTGGAAGCTGCAGGCTGTTTTTAGCTTGTTGCAGAGCAAGGCAGTGAGGATTTTTGACTGAAAATGGTAAAATAGTCTCTGTTACTGGTAGCTGGATTTGGTGTCAGTACAGTGAAAAAGTCTTGTCTCCTTTCCTGGATGTTTTCATGCCAAAAGATAAGAAACTTGGAAAACTCTGAAAAGTGAAGATACTGTCCAGCTTCTACTTGGTCTGACTGTCCAAAGACAGAAGAGCTCTACTCATTTAAAAGATAGGGGGTATTGATGCTATTGAGCTCTCTTCATCCTTTTGAAGAAGAGTGTCACATCTGCTGGTTGACATTTAATACTTCCCTATCCCAAACTGTCCTGGAGATGCTGCTGAGGGATGATTTTACATTGAAAGCAGCTTCATAATTCTTCATGGAAAATCTTTGCAGGGGAAAGTTCTGACCATTCTTCCCAACTGGCCACTGATGCTTCATGGAGATAACTGGCCCCTATCCACGACTATACATCCGTCCAGTTTGGCTGTGAAGATTTTTCTGACATCTGAACTATGAATTCCTAGTCTGAGGGTCAATATCCATAGTTGAGACCTTAAAAAGCAGCCCAGGAATGCGGCAGGAGAGCTGGGTGCTCTGGGCTTTCTTCGCTGTCCCTGCCCTGCGCACAGTCCTTATTGTGGGTGAACATTTCACTGCACCCTGTTCAGTCCCTGTGCCAGAAAACATCCTGCTCACTTCACCATCCTGTCTTCCTCATCACACCCAGCACAGCTTCTTTCCCAGTTCACAAACACACGTAGTGCTGAGGAATTTTTCTGTAAATTACCATCATCGAGAAACAGAGTGCATAAGTCATTTGCCCATAAAAGCAAGACACAGTGGGGAAAGGGACCGCTCTGTGCTAGGGATGGCTCTGTGGAGCCTGTGGTGACAATTCTGTATTGCAGTGAGGACATTTCACTGCCAGAGGAGCAATACTCCAAAGCAGCAGGACCCTTGCTTGGAATGTGAGCCTGAAATAATTTCATAGCCACCCCCATCACTTCTCTTTCTAGTTCATAGGCACAGGAGTGCAGATGCAAACTTCAGACTGGTAATGGAGCAGTTTGGGAACACCTATATAACTGCAATTCAGGACCTAGTTCCCCAAGTGCGCATTTCAGACTCTGTTGCTGTAAAAGAAGCATTTGGGGCAGAAAACAACTTACTGCAGCATAATAAAAGCAAGAGACTTGGACTTTATAATCTGTTCTGAAGAGCGTGAGTTCACTTACCAAACAGTGAAGCAGCAATAAACTTCCCAGTAGGTAAGAGCAAACCCATGCTGGTTACCACTGTATATCACAGCTAGCCTCACCTGCCCTGTCTTGCCTTGGGGCATGAGATCAGCTTGTTCTGCAAGTCACCTGCACTTGGTGCAAAAAAAAAAACCCATAACATCTGTGGCAGACATTTCAAAGTTCAACATCTAGTCTGTTTTCAATTTTTCCTTCAAATACCAGAAGTGATTGTACCACATTATGGACTAATCGCCTGTCAAATTTAATTTCTTAAGATGAGGTTGCTTTAGAGCCAAGTGAATGAAAAGGAAAAAATACCCTGTCCAAACCCACTAAATTGTTACTTTTATGCTTGTATAGTTACCTGAAAATTGGAGCTTTTCTTTAATCTTTTGGTTTAACTATATGGCAAACATATTGCTGTCAGTCTAGGATATTATATGCAAAATTTGATCTTCCAGTAGCTCTTTGTATTTAAACTGTAATGAAATGATTTCATTAAATTAGCACAAGGTCCAGCAAGGTGCAAAGTCTTTTCTGTACTTATTACTGAAGATCAAATACAGACCTTCATTTTCTCTTACTTGAAGCGTCTGCACTATTTGTTGGGACAAGACTTCTCACTTTCTAGCGTGCCCCACCTGAAGGCCTCAGGGACATAAAGGTTTGGTAATGCTCTCCAGCCCTTCCCCACCAGCACACACGTGCTGTGCACCATAGGATGATAACCACCGATGGCACACAGGAAACTGCACCCTGTGTGTGGATTTTGGTGAGATACCTAAACCCAGGCTCTCCTCCCTCACCCTACTGGAGGATAAATCTCAAACTTTGACAGGAGGTTAAGGTCTGGTGCAAGTTCACACTCATGGGGAAAAAAAATCTCAGAGAAGCCTCAGTGTGCAAACCTTTGGTGAGAATACCTTGTAGCTCAGCTGCTCAAATAGCAAAAGTTTGGGTTTGAGAGTGCCTTAGTGCCTCGGCCCTGGGAGTGTAAAAGGGAGGACGAGGATGGGGGAAAGGGATAGCAGAGGCATCGAGGATCTGGGTGTCAGAAAAGGAGCCTAAAACCATCCAAGGAAACTCTGATAGAAACAGGACAGAAGTTTCTGTCCAGCAGAGGCTCCCAGTAAAGGTGATAACCCTACTGCTGTCAATAGCTAGGATATGACATCTGTGGAGGAAATCTAAACTTCTCAACTCTCACAATTAGCCAGGTAGGCTATGTACGTTTTTGGGGTTTTTTGTTGTTTTGATTTGGTTTGTTTGTTTGTTTGTTTGTATTTTTGGGAGGAGTGTTTTGTTTTGTTTGTTTGCTTGTTTGTGTTTGGTTTTTATTTTTTGAGACTGCTTAAGAAAACACAAAGCTAGAAAATTACTTGAGTGGAAACATCACTATCTAAAAGAAAGTTACTTTGGACAAATGCCAAAAAGAGAGGCAAACAAAAATTAAGATTGTCTGTGAACCAGTGGAAAACCTTTTGAAGTAACTATAATCATTCTTGATGTATTATCAGAGAGACCAAGTCCAGCTCTGATCTGCTAGTGTTTTTCATCTGCAGTTTCCAGCATGCTTTATAGTCTGCCTCTGCCTCCTTTCTTATAGGAAAGCAGAAGAGAAATTTGTTATGGCTGAGTGCCTCGGGTCACACAGCCAGCCAGTGACTGGCAGAGATACCAAGTCTGCTGCCTTCCAGAAGCAGTCTAATTTATTGATTTTTCTCATGTGGGTGTAGACTGTTGCTAATGAGAAGAAAGAATGGTGAACAAAAATGATTCCCAGCTCCTACTACCTACCAGAAATATCCAACCAATTTTGTCAAAGGCTGATTTTCCCCAAAGTCTCTCTCATTTCCACCCTGCATACTCTGGTTGGCTCAATCCTCTCTTCTCACCAGTGATTTCACTGCCCTACATTGTGCTGAGATAATATCAGCCCTTTCTGTACCTAGAGGTTGACACATTTACTGGGGAACAGGATGTTTCTGAAATGATAAGAAAACTTGTAAAATACATAGTTATTTGTGGAAACTATCATCAGTAAACAAGTTACCAGCCAAGAGTTTCAAATTTCTAGTTAAGCCATGGTGACATAGCCTGAAAGAAAGACTTGAGGAAATTTTACCAAGCTTCTTCAAACGTTTTAAGTGATAACACAGTGGTTTTACAGCACACAGTGAGATGTTTTGCTCTCATGTTGGCATACCAGAGCAAATGGCTGGGAATTCCTCTGAAATCTCTTGCTAACCCATACTTCTCCTTTGTTCACATTGGCTTTGTGTGCAGCTCATCATCATAGGGGGGGTGAAGGAGGGGAGCATTACTGGCCACTCCTCCGATGCACTGAAAACTCCCTTCTCAAAGCCTCCAAAGAGGCTTTAGAAGTGGCTGAAGTGGGTTTGGCAGCTGGCCCTGATAAAGGGCAGAATTCATTTCCATGTTCACTCAGGTCTCCCACCTCTGTGGAGGCCAGTGTAGTTTTCATGTGGATGGAACAGTGCTGGTGCCTAGGGCTCTGTACAGCTTAGGGGCAGGATTTGAGAGGGAAGGGTTGCAGTAGGAAGGACAGTGAGTGATGGTGAAACATGGTGTGTCCACAAATAAACATGACCACTCCCCTCCCCCTGTTCTCTGCCTTTTCTATTTCAATACACACAAGCACTGATGTTAATAGAGCTGACTTCAGAAAGGCAGCAATCACAGCAAGCATAAAGGTCTGGGCATTAGCCTGGAAATAAGATGAACAAATAGCCTTGGGAAACTGCTTGCCTGATATCTCTCCAACCACAGCCCCTTGCTTCTCTGGGGAGTTGGTGCTCCTCCTACAGATTGGTTACAGCACTGAACTTGCTCTCCCTCTCTGTCCCATGTCCATCCCAGTTTCTGTGGTTCTGCAGTACTCTTCAGGAGCCTGATGTCCAGGGCAGACCTCAGACACCTCCTGAATCCCCATCCAGAGCCAACCTGGTGCTTCCCTCATCCCTGCCCCACACTGTCCTTAAGAAGGAAACCAGGGCCACAGGCTGTGCAGGAGCCCCAGTTTCTTCTGTAGGTCTCCAAGGTGGACAGTCAGGGATGTAGGTCCCTGTAGGAGATACCTGTCCCTCCTGATGTGAACACATCCAGGACCTGTTTCCTCTTGGCTGGCTGCCTCTGCAGGCTTGGAGCCAAACACTGGGAAACATGAGATAATGGGCACTTGGGTGGAATTTGTGCTGGCTGCATCCAGCCCATTTAATGCGTCCACAGAAGCTCTTTATTTTTTCAGAAGAGACGCAGAAAACAAGGGATGATTCTCCATTGTTCTGCACTTTACTGGCAATAGAAATGGAAAATATTCTCATCCAAGCCAAGAGCTGCTCAACACTTTTGGGAATAGGGAGGTGTAAAAGTTGTCTGCCAGCTGCCTTATCCCTTTGTCCTGCTTTTTAGGCAAAGGATGGGATTTATTGTGCAGCTAACAACTGGATGCCTCACCTGCATCTGCTCTCAGCCATGCAGAGCAGTCCTCTCCTCTGCACAGCACTGACTCTCCCATGAGCTGCCTTGGGGAGCTAAAGAAGCAGAGAGTTATTCACCTCTTCAGGGCTGCTTCTATTGCCCTGTGCTGGAAAGTTTCCCCCCAATAAATCAATAGGCTGCAGGAGGTCTCTGATCTGTGTGTTTGAGATAAGAAGTGGTCAGCACAGGAGCACCGCCCATCCTGCTCCCCTCCACAGCTCCTCTGAGAGGTCCATCCTACTGAAGTGGCTGAGAGTCATGTTGGAAAGAAGAAAGTAGAAGAGCCTTTAAGCCAGTGGCTTAAAAGTTTTCAGGCTCCCAAGCAGAGAATCATTAAGGTTGGAAAAGGCCTCCAGGGTCACCGAGTCCAACTTTTGACCAGGTATTCGGATAATGGAAATACTGGCAATAAGACAGCATCAGAGAGGAATTACTCTGGAGAAATCAAAATTTGGAGGGTGGATCGATGGCAACAGCTCCCGTCTTCAACAAGGATAAATCCTCTGAAACGACTCATTCACCTGTGCAGAAAAACTGTTTCTCAAAAGGCTGGTGTAAAAGGATAGGGAGGGTGGGGTGCTCTTTGTATGAACCTAAGCACCTTGCTTGAGGGTAACAGAAATACCCATTAGCTTCAAAGCCTGGGTTTGTGTCTTCCTTTGAGAGAAGAGAGCCCCAAGGAAGCATCTGTATTTAGAAGGCTCTGGAGAGACATTCTGTACTGAGTACAGAGAAGCAGCAGGCCAGGAACAGCCTCCCTGCTCATGCCAGCAGCGTAGTTAGGGGAGGCTGGGGCTTGTGTGGGAAGGATGGTTCCTGGGACATTTGCAAAGAGATTGGGAAAAATTTCCACAAATACACTGTAATGAATAATCCCCTGACAGATCACAGATGACTGAGGGGGGGGTGGGAAGACTCAGACATTTAAGTTGATACCTAATAGGTCTTTTCCACCTCTGATTTCTATGATGTGCTGTACACAGACAAGCAGCAGCTAAAATCAATGCACAGCCAGAGCCAAGTGTAGAGGTTTTAATCAATCTGAGAAGCTGTTTATTGTGAGGATCCAACAAAGCCACAGAGATTATCATTACTACACATGAAACAGGGACAGGGAAAGCAAAAGGGAAGCATTGAACTCCTGCTTTGTGGGGATAGAAAATTGTACCTACTGCTTCTGTACCTGTCAGACTTAATAGTGGCATAGCAAGAGTAAATAACTTGGGCAGGGGTGTGGAGACAGGGGATCATTAAGTCCCAGGTATTGATCAATGCTGGGCTTAGAACAGGAATAATTTTTGCCTACCTGTGCATGGGAAGGAAGGCTTAGCCCCCAAGATAAATGATGTTTTCCACTGATGCATCTGGGTGAAACACTGAGGAGCTGTGAACAGACTGTCTTGTGACTGAAGGGACAGTGTATATGAAAGCAGATCTTTGGGACTTGGAAAAATCAGTAAATAAATATCCTGCACACCCATCTCCTTTGCAAGTCAGAACTGGCCATTCCTCTTTCCCTCAGAAGGGTTTTAAGAGGATGGAGTGTGCCATGGAAAATGCCAATAACTGGGACCAAACAGCTGCTGCACATGGTGCAGAGATGGGTTCCATGCCCTCTGAATGCTCCTGCCTCTGGACAAAAACCACCTCTGTCTCCAGAAAGGGGATCTTGTCTTTGTTTCCCAGCACACACTAGATGCCCAGTCCAAGTACTTCTAGCAGATTTAAAGTTAAAATTGGATCCAGCTTCCGAGTTTTCTTCAGAATATAAAACAATATAAAACAATCGGGGCCTTCAGGCTCAGGCAAGAGCAATTGCTGTGTTGTGTTGGGGGTGACAGAAGTAGCCCTGATGTTGAACAGCAAGGAACTGCAGTTCATAAATGATGACCTCATAAAGTATATTGGTGCATCTCAATATGATTACCAAGTAGATGATAATTAAACTTCAGCAATTTCAAGAACACAATAATTTTCATTACACAATATTTGGAGGGGTTGTAGAGGTAACGGAAGGAACTACATAATCTAATAGACCTTTGCAAGACCTTTTCCATCTTCATCTTCTTTGACGTTCTAAATGTAAAAACTGAGCAGAACCATCACTCCAAGCAATAAGGAAAAATGCACATTGTAGCAGATGTTCACAGCTGCCCAGGAGGCAATGGGAGGATAGTGTAGACTTGGCTTAGTTCTCTGTCCCACCAGGAGAAACCCAGGGTTTCTGTACCTTCCCTGGCTCCCAGTTCCTTCAGACATTTCACTCTGTTCTGTTAGGATGCCTAAAGTCTTCCTACTTCCTGCCACACCCAGCTCAGGATGGCAGCTGCTGAAGTGGCTGCATGGGGACAGGGACACTGAACAACATCTCATGTGTGACAAGGTCCAAAGCCTGGCCCCACTGGTGGTTCTGATCTTCCCTTTCCATCCCTACACAGCTCAAAGGCCACAGCACTTGGGGCCAATTTGGTTTTCAGCTGACAAAGGTCAACATGGGTTCAGGGCTTTTTGACCACCAGATTTTTTTCCCCGTCTGCCATCCCCACGCAGCCTCTTTAGCTCCAGCAGATACTTTGTTTTTGATATCCAAGTGCTCACATGGACATGGCTGTGGTGCAGAGCTGTTTCTCAGTGACCACCTCCTTGACTGCCTTACTGCAGAGCAGGTTCTGAATTCCCTGTGCACAAACTGAGGAAGCCATGGCTGAATCCCCATTCATGAAATACCAGACAGTGCAGTGGAACAAGAGCCAATTTTTTGCTGCTCTTTAGCTGTGTCTCCATTTATGTCAGAATCCGAGCATTTTGCATCCCCCTTTTCATTCCAAAACTTTTAGTGCCGTGGCCATGAGAAATAAACATGCAGAACAAGCACCCAAGAGCCACACAGAGGAGAAAACCCAAACAAAACAAAACATTCATTAATCTCTCTTTAATGTATCTTTTCCCCTTTCCCTCCCCATAACAGGAGATGGTGGGGGCTGGCAAGGGGGAGGGACGATCCCAGCAGAACAGCTTAACTATAAAAATATGAGTGCAGTTGCTAAAAGCCCAATCTATTTTCAAATGATGTGCTCTAATGGAATGTTGCTGTACATCTTTTGATGAGACAGGAGTCTATTTAAAAAGACAGGCGCTTTCGAATGTGCTTTTAAACCCCGTCTGTCAATTAGAACAACATCAAGGGTTCAGTGGCTGGGAAAAAAGATGACAGTAATGAAAAGCTGGGAGGGCAGCAGAAGAAAAGAAAGATAAAGACAAAAAATGGTGGGGGGGGCGGAAGACAGAAGGAAAAGGAAGAAAGCCATATTAAAAAAGCAAAAAAAAAGGAAGAAAAAGGAAGTGAAACTAGGGCAGAATAAAGGTTTATAAAGAATAGCGGAGAATAAAGATTCATGAAACAAGATTGCACTCTTTTACTCCCCAAATTATATATTCATTCATTGCCAAGAAGGATGCTGAATACAGAGAAAGCAGAAAATGCAATGCCTCTTAAAATCTGATTCCCTGAATTACTCAGCATCTCTAAGTAAGGGAGAAGAACGTGTTGCTCAGCCTTTCCATGGATGGATCCCACGCTGGGATCCCTTCCTGCAGCTCTGCTGTGAACCTGAGCAAACATAGGAAGATAATTTAAACTTTGAGAGTCACTAAGGTGAGGATCACTGTAGGAAAAAGTCCATGAGGAAATTTATAACTGGTATTAAGTGCAGGATGCAGAGAGCAGTAAATAAATCACTAGGCCACAAAGCAAATATGGCAGGAAAAATAACTTTGGGCTGGGTTCTCTCCAAGGAAATGGTATCTCACCTGCACACAGGAGGTACCAAGAAAGGTGAAGGTGGGCATCTCTACATTGGAGGTGAGTGCTGTGCAAAGAAAGTAAAAGTCATACATGGATTTGGTTTCGTCTCCCAAGCCCAATGCCCAAGATGCAAGACTCAGAGGTCTAAATGCTCCCATAAAAGTCAGTGACAGAGTTGCTGTGCCTCAGTCCCCTCTGGTTCCGACAGCTCTGACATGCAGGGTCTCCTGGTGCTCACCTGTAGCAGGGAGTCCATATCCCTGCCACTCCTTGGTACCTGAAACAGCTGCTGTCCTGCAGCAGAAGCAGAGGTTTTGGCAGAATAAGTTATGTTTCACACCTTTTGCCCTGGAAAGAACATATGCACTTGCCAAGAAGCAATCCTGAGCTCTCACTCCTATTGCTGGGATTTAGAGACTTCATCGTTTCTACGACTACACGTTGTTTATGGCCTCTGTTGTGGCGAGCCTTAAAAAGTCATAACATTTAACATATCCAGCTCCTCCAGAAACTAAATAAATCCTCTTCATCAGTTCCCTTTGCTGCTTGTGGAGCTGCCCACGAAAGGCAGTGGTCTATTTCTCCAGGTTTAATTGCAGGCCCTCACCCGGGTTACAGCAGAGCATGATGGCAGAGCAGGACACCATGGGCAGGGTTAATGCTGCAGCTGCATGCCTTGCAGGAGCCCACAAGGCATCCTGGGCTGTGCTGAGCTCTCTACAAAGGTACAGCCAAAGAGTGAGATAAATTAAACCACCATGGTGAGGAATCCTCTCTCCAGATTAGACCCAAGTGGATTTACACGCCTTAATGAGAAAAACTTGAATGTCTTTTGTCACACAATGTTTGAAGAAAGGTACGTGCAACCTCTCTCTCATGTGGCAGTGTAATTAGGCAGTGTAATCTGCAGGGAGGGAGGTAGAAAAAGCAGTGAGCCAACTTGAAGTACTTCATATTTTTGCATCATCTGCTGATGTATGGTAACTTGTTGCCTATGCTGGTAACTTCATTATATATGTCTATCCTACTTCTGGACAAAACAGTGCTTCTTCAGCCAAGAAAACACTTTACAAGTATCAGCCATGCGAAGACATTAACTGGGGATAAATATTGGAGCTGAAGTTTCTCAAGTTAGACAAGAGACCCAAAGGTTTTTTATGTAGCTCCCTCAGGCATTACTCCATATATATAACAAAAATACTACAAGGAAACAGCAGCAGAGCTGGTTGCTGCAGGAACTTCATGACCACAAAAACATGAACCTCTTATCAGGCCTTGGCATGCACAGGCATTCTTTTGAGTTCAGTGGAGGCTTCCTTGTCAGCCCTTATTTTCCAGGGTGGATGTACTGGTTTATGATAAATAAGTAGAGCTCCCTTGCACAGCAGCTGGTCAATATTTGCTGTGTCTGAAGCAGAAGGGTCAGTGTCCCCATCCCTTGAGGACCAGGCTCTTCCTCTCCGTGTAAGGAGAGGCACAGGACATTTCCAGTGCAGAGGGTTTGGTGTGGGCATGGGATGGCACCAAAGCTCCCATTTGTGCTCAGCTTAAGCAGCAGCAGCACAGAAACCATGTCTGGAGGCACAATGATTAAGGTTTGGGGGGCTGGGTGGGTCAGGGGCCCTCTCTCTGCCAGTCCTGTTTTCCTCCCCAGCCAGACACCGAAACTCCACATGTTGAGATAACACCCTGCCATGTGTGCAGAATAATGCACTGCAGAGTGTGAGGTGCTTGGAGACTGTGGAAGAGAGGTCTATACAAGAACCTCCACTGAGCAGGTATGTTCAAGCAGTCACCACTCAGATCTTCAGTCATCATTACCCAGGGAAACCAGCTGTTCTTCTGCTATTTATGATCTCCCCCTTAAATCTACCCTCCCTATGACTCAACCCACAGGCTTTAAAGTGTGCGCTGTATTGACATTTATATAGTACATTTCATACACTTCCTCTCAAAGCTTTTTACAAAGCCATGAATTACATACCTGTCACCCACTGAATTCATTCATCCAAGAAAGCAGCAGTCATTACGCACTCAGCAATAAGCCTCATAACACTGCCAGCCATTGAGTTTGTATATGTGTGCACCAAAGAGATAAAGTTACTTTAATGCCATCTCTTCTTTTAATGCAACGGGGAGCAAGGGAGGGGAAGGATGAGGAGAGGGAGAGTAAATGATGGGTGGGAGGGTTTGGGTCTTTCTCCATACCTAGATGTACAGATGTAGCATATATTAACTGCCTAAGAGGCTGCAGCTGCAGGAAAATAATGGTGTGAGTGGCAAGGTGCCTCCACCCTGGTCTATAGGAGAGATATTAAAACAATAGAATGCTTTGCATTTGTTTTGCTCCTTTCATTCTGGAATCCCAAAGTGCTTTTTAGACAGTAATTAATTCTCACTAACGAAAAAAAAAATATGACAACACTGCCACAACTTTGGAGCAGTTCTCATTTTGGAGATGGAGGCACTGACAGGTTTGCAAATTTTCTGCAGGCTGCAGAAAGAATTAATAGCAGAAATCAACCCTGCCATCTTGGTTCCCAGCTCACTGGTCCACCTCATACACTCACCTCCTCTTCATCTATTCCTATCAAGCCTGCTTCTTTTTAATCAGTATTCCAGTGGGATGTCTTTCACTGCCGAGAAAAGGCTGCCTTAACTTTTGTCTCAATGAACCAAGCATATGCACAGCATCTAATTAATATCTCTGGACTTGATTGCAGGCAGGATAAAAAACCTTTCTCCAGATTCCAGTGATTTTAGGATGTATTTTCCACCAGCCCTGTGAAGCCCATCTGTGTTGAGGGACTGGAAGTGATCAGTTCAAAGACAAAAAGACTGAACTCAATCTGCTGCATCCCGCACAAATCCTGGATTTGCCCCGAATGGAGTAAACCCTGTGCTGTGCTCCTTTGGAGCCAGATCTTACCCAAACATTAACCCTAATTCCTCCTCCTCATACAACAACATTTTGATTGCAGAATTCAACAGATTCAGATACTGATAGTCCAAAGCCTACCCCAAACCTCAGTGCAAAAGGACTACCCCACCCAGAGCAGATGAAGAACTGGGAGGGGACACAGCATAAATCACCACTTAAGAGATTTATTTAGCTGATGGACTGAAATTGAACTGTCGTAAAGTGACAGCTCTGGGTCTCACTTGAACTCTCCAATTTCAGAAGAATTCAAAAGCAGGGCTGAATGAGAGAAGTCACTAAACTGGGGAAAGAAGTTAAATGGGGTTTTTTTTCATCATTCTGCTAGTCCTAATCTGGCTTTTGTGAGAGGAAGTCCCTCTTCAACCCCCAGGACACCAAACACATGAAAGGTGTTGCTCTGAAAGAAGAAAGAGAAGAAAACAAGGTGTGAGAAAATAAATGCTTTCTTGCTGAAGGCTGCCACCACCTTCATCTTTCCTGTTCCAAGAGAAGCCAAGAGGAAAATGGTCTCTTTTTTTCCCTGATATTACCTTCAGGTGGTATTTCAAACTCATTTCTAATAGGAAATGAATTTCATTTTAGAAGGGTGGTAAGAGATTCACCTTCACCAAAAATCAGTCTGGAAAAATTCTGAAAAATTCTGACAGCTCATGACTTCCAGTCCATGAACCATTTTCTGGACACTTCTGTCAGTGGTTGGAAAGGATGAGCCCATGTCAACACCAGAGGCTCATTAAAACTGTCCTTGCCCAAATCCTTCTCAATTCTCTTACCAATTACTGCAGTCACCAATGAGGAAAGTCATCCAGATTATCAAACGACCATGAACATGTCTACTCAGGAATGAAGGAACCAAAATAGCAATTCTGGTTTGTGTTTTCTAAGTGTCTCCTTGCTCAGGACACAACTTGCCAGGCACTGACAGCCTCCAGGTGACACCACCACTCAGCCCATGGTGAGATGACATCTCAGACATACACACAGATGGCCAGACAAACAGAGGATACACAGGTCCTTATTTGCACCCCATCCAGTGCATCATTGCCTGCAGTGAGGTGTCACCACACATTTCAGAGGGGTTTCCACTCCCTATGCCAGGTGCATGAAGCAAGTGCACATCATTTGAAGCCTCGCTGTGGTAGACACTGACACAGATTGTGTAGAGCTGCACTGATGACAGACCCTTTACAGAGAAATCTCCTGCCTCACTTGGGGATGACTCAAGCACAGAGTTTATAAACCCATTTGTAAACAGTGTGTGGTTTAGCAATGACAGCCTCTTTCTAAATTCAAGTCATTACTTTAATAGCATATATGTAACTTAAAGTAATAACAATAATGTAACTTAAACACACCTCCCTGTGTTCTTTTCCTCCAGGCTCTGGCCACAGCACTGAAGGGTGCCACACCAACATGCAGAGTGTGCTTACAAGGCTGGGAAATTCATCTGGGAATCAAACATGTCAATCACCAAAGAGCCTCTGTTCAAAACCTGAAGGCCTCCAGGGAACAGGCAGGATCCAAATCACTGACCCTCCTGTAACATTCAGAGGCAACAATACCTGTCTGGAGAAAGAGTTTCCCTCTGTCTGCAATGGCTAAAATACACAAATGTGGAATTCTCTTTGCCTCTGTTTTCACCAAATTGCAGTTCTCAACAGGGTTTAAAGATGTTCTCTCAATTGGAGGTATGTTTAAAAATCCCTCTACAAATGGCAAAATAGAATATAAAACAACAAAAAAGGTATTGCTTTAAGTCTAGCTAGATTGCAGTTATTATGAAAAAAGATATTTTACATTTCTTTAGTAAATTCCACAGTAAAGCATTTAGCAGCCTACTGCAATATGCTGGATCATACACTTAAGACCTACTAATTTGAATGACAAATAGAGATAGGCATTTACATCTCCTACATATTCCATCTCTCCCTTCCCAGCACACATCCTTCTTGCAGACTCTTGCATGCACACAGAAATACCTTTGGCAACGTGGTGGTTTCTGTTGCTGTACTGCTGAGCTGATTGTTTGGAAAGACCAATCCATTCAGCTGGCAGTCAAGAAGAATGAGATCTCAAACTGGAGATGAAGGGAAAAAAATGGAGAAGAAGCCCCATTTTTAGTTACAGGGTGTGGACAGAAGACCTATCAACCATGCCTAAAAGGGGAACCACAATTTCCTGGAGAGTCAAGATGCTCAGATTTTGATTGCAGAATTCAACAGATTCAGATTCTGATAGTCCAAAGCCTACCCCAAACCTCAGTGCAAAAGGACTACCCCCACCCAGAGCAGATGAAGAAGAATCATTCTTCATCATCTTCTTTAATGCCAGACAGGCATTAAATTTTGCCTCCCATTAGAGGTAAGTGCTAGAGAGAAAGAGCCCCCATCCTCTGCCAGGCCCCTCATCTCAGCCATGACCAGGATTCCAGCTGTTACATCCATGGATGGCACCACTGGGGCAATCCTCCAAGCCTGTCTCATATTTCAGACCAGGCTAATCCCACCTGTTAGTACACTGTGCATCGAGTGTGTCACAAAGAAACCTTGCTGCATGAGGCTCCATGTGTGGCAGATGAGGGCAGAGCGGGCTGAAAACTGTAGGAAATTTAAACCTAGTTCCAGTTCACAGTGATGTCAAACCACAGGAAATGAAAGCAGAAAGTGGAGATTTATGAAAAAAGTGGCAGGAGTCATTACTATGTGTGCAGTATTGATTGAAGAAGATCGTGTTGCCCCCAAATTGAAATGGCTTTTACGTGTTTGGGCCCATCCTGACATAAACACTTTCTTCTCTGTTGATGAGGCCATGTTGCCATGGAGATGCAGGACTGGATGCTTGGCAAAAGCACGTTTCGATAAGGCAGGTCTAATGGATATATTTTCACAACATTCACAGTTCCTTTCTGCTCATTTTCTCCTGAGCAGACTTGTCCCCTTCTTCCATTTTGCCACTTGATGAAAAAATATCTTTTTAATCTTTTAATTTAGCTTAGATTTACCTCCCTCCAACACCAGAGCTTGCCAATTAAACTACTTATCTGAGATGCTCCACACCAAGGCCAAGTGCTTGCTTTTCATTATCAGATTGGGTGGCTTGTTTTCACCCTGCCTGCTCCATGTCTGAACCCCTTTTCTGCTTGCTGTATGTTACAGATGTTGTGATACAAGATGTGAGCTTAGAGTTTCATGCTAGTGGAAGAGGCCATAGGTTCAGCTTTTCTTTAAGGCAGCCCTTCTGAAGTCCTTAGGACAAGAAATCAAGGTTGTGTTGGCTGGTACATGTCTTAGAGCACACGCTGATGCTGCCTGGACCCAAAGCAGGGATAATAATACAGTGTCACACAGAAGAGAGGCAGATTTTAGTTAAATGTTTTTAATTCTGGATGTCTGTTTATCTTTCTACTATAAGCAAATGCAAGTATCTTTTAAACTAATTTGAATAAAAGAACAATATCTGTGCTTATGCAGGCTCACAAATACAAGTATTCCTACACACAGATAAGTAACTTCACATCCAGTTCCATTCAAACATCTTTTCCAGGTTCTTTTTTTTTATTTCTTTTTTGTTTAGCATGTTTGGATCATCTTCTGGAATCTGTTTGAGTTTCTTTAGCAGGAATAACCAGCAGGCATATTGACTAGAAGGGATGCTCACACAGACAGACTATTTGAAAGGAAAAAACAGTCTGAAAGAATACTTTCAGTCAGTGAATTGGAAAAATATATATTCATGCCACAAAATGCATTTATGCCATGTGGCCTCTGTGTCCAATTAAAATTAGTCAATTCCTTTTGGTTTGGGGATACTCTTAATGAACTTCTCCTAGAGACAAGAGCAGACCAAGAAGTATTTGCATCAGCAAACAATTTCAAACAACCGATTAGCTGGAGAAATCAACACCGCAAGCATAGAAAATTCACAAATAGAAAAAGAGGCAAAATTCATCCAATAAATTATTCATCATTAATTATTTGTCCAGTTTCCTTTAGATCTGGCCTAAGTTATTACTAATTAGTTATGGATACCTTTACCTACTGGGGCAGACTTGGTTGAGAAGCGGGAAAAGCTATTATCCACAGCAATGATTTGAAGGCAGCTCCCAGAAGCTGGTAACTCAAAGCTTGAATCACCAAGTGACTCTTACAAGCTCTCTTGCTCCAGCTGACAATAAGAGAGGCGATTTTCAATGGTAACAGTTATCAAAAAGAGTATTCATCTCTTTCCCCCCGAGTCAGGGCCGAGGCATGCTGTTGGGTCAATATTTTGGAGGCGTCATTGTTCAGCACATTCAGAAAGTGCCCCAAGGACTGCAGACACCAGGGCTGTCACTCAGACATTTTACAAAGATTGGGATGTTTCTTTGTCCTTTTGTACATGCCAGCATTCTTGGAAAAAGAAAAGAAGAAATGAGATTTAGTATCACAGGATTCCTTGTTTCTTTGGCTTTGCCTCTGTCTGGGCCGTGTGTCACATAATAGGGCTTTGGCCCAGGACGTGGGCTGTGAGATGTGAGGCAAATGGGGCAAGGGAATAATCATCCAATAAGCAAATTCATTTCATCTCCTCATGCTTCAATTTTGCCATCCACAAGACACTGCTAATGACACTTCCCCTGCTCTGAGATCTTTGGATGCAAAAAGCCAGCATTAACTCTTAAAAAAGGCTAATCCTCTTTGTCTGCTTTAACCACAGAAGCATGCAAAGCTCAGTGTTAGATGTGCCTCTGCAGTGCAGAGCTATAATTGGGAGCTCAGAAAGGTATGGGGGAGAAGGGGAAAAGACAGCCAGGAGCAGGGCACTGCTTCAGTAGGAGGAGACACCAGGTGGGATCTTGTGGATCCTGAGGGAGGGATGCCATGAGGTCTGTGGGACCACGAGAGGTGGGAAGGCAGTGGAGCAGGAGCAATTTTTCACCATTTTGCATAAAGAGTGATTTGTTAACACATTTAAAACATGTAAAACACAGTCCTTTCCACACCACTCCTAGTGACTCTGGGATTGTACCCAAGAGCTTGTTATCACCACAGATGGAACTGTTTTTTAACAGCATCCCTGACCGATCTACTGACTCTGAGGAGAATCAACAGACTTCCCCACCACCCTTAGGATAACTGTCAAATTCTGCAGGGTTTTGAGGACCTGTGCACAATTCTGTCCTAAGCATCAGAAGATTGCAGCCACATAATGTGTAATCTGTAAACCACATAATCTGTAAACGCCCTGAGTGGGAAGATATTACTGAAACAGAGAAGGTATCCCATTAACAGGACATCTGCATCTGCACACAGCCACATGCAGCCAGTAGATGAAGACAAGGCTTGCCCTGGTTATCTTGTTCATCTGATTACAGGATGGGAGATCAGAGAGGAGGAGGTCTGAGTACACTACGCCTTCCTTGTAGTTTTTCTCTGTGGAGTTTTCACATGGTCACGCTTCATTGATAAAATGAGTCCCAGGAAGGTTTATTCATTTTACTGCTTATTGTTTTCTCTAACAGGTGCAATCACTATAATTAGGTCTGTATAACAGCATTTTCTTGTTAGTCAAATTCCTTCTGTCTCTCAGATGCTCCTGGCTATAGCACTACAGTGGCTGCTGCTTAGAGAATGAGTAAAAATGAGTTGTTTTCTTTCCCTCCTTTTTCTTCATTCATCCACATTAAGACAAAAAAACCCCACATCTTCCATTTCACACAGACAATTTCTTCCTTGTCTTTCTTGGGCTCAACCAAAGATGTTACCAAATGCCCCACCCACTTCTGATATCAGCATCTTCCTTGAAAACACAGCACAGACCCACACCAGGAACAGATGCAAGCACCAGAGCAGAGCAGAACATAGTGTAAAAGGAGACTATAAAAAACAAAGCTGTCCCCAAAAAACAAGGCTGTCCCTGGGGAACTGCCCTTTGTCTCCAGTTTCGGATAGAGGGAGACCAGGCAGCTCAACAACTCATGGCTCCTACAGGAACAATGTTGGGGCAAAGACTGATATCCAACAGTTGAACATATGTTCACTACATCTTTTCCTGCTTTAGAGGCTGTGTTTCTTTCCCTCCAAGTTAATGCACACAAATACATAACCCATCAGGCACATGGTGTAATACTCAGAAATGTGTGGACGTATCCAGTTTAACCAGGAAAAGAACAACCTTTTGAAGCCACATCAAACCAATGCCTTCCCTCCCAGGAAACATTTGCCTAGGAAACAAGGGAAAACACATCTCTGTTGGCACTGTACAGAAACGGGGTGTTTTCCCTGCCATTTTCTTGCCTCGGTATATGATGTGCCAAAAATGTAAATTCAAATAGTGCCTTAGAGTGGGGTCTTTCTGGAAATGATGGGGTTGCATGTTGGCAGAGGCCTCAAGGCCCAATGGGTCTGAGGCTACAAGAAGCAGCACCGCACTGAGAAAATGAGGCTCTCAGGATAACAACTGGAGGGATGTGTGCTGCTTTCAGTCAATCAAGCCCAAACTCAGTCACAGAGTAATCAAGCTCAATTCAACTGACTTCTGCATTATTATTGTTATTATTTATCACTTGAATTACTGGAGCACCTTGAGGAGGCAACTCAAATGAGAGCAGAGTGAGCTGCTGCTGTACAAAGATATAATGGGAGTGTGGCAGTCAGAGTGAGCACACAGGATGCAGAGAAGAGGCTGGCAACAAGCTGAAGAGAAATTGGGTTGCAAGCAGGCATTTGCAGTGTTCGTCTGCTGGCCCTGAGGGGAAGATCCTGCACCCTGATCTCAGACAGGCTGCTCAGCATCTGGCAAACTCAAGGCTCCCTCCGTAGCTGGTGGCAGCAGAGTGCAAAGCTCAAGTCTGACACAGGTCCTGTGCAGAGCTGCATGGAGCAGCAGGTTCAGGCTATCATGCTGTCCCAGCCCATCAGAGCCTTCACCTTTGCCATTCTTCCTCAGATAGGAGCTTTCTCATCCCACTAAAGTCACTGGCCACTGCTTGCTTCATCCAGCCCTTCTCTCAGCACCCCGTGCTCTCAGGAGAAAAGCTGACACATCCATTGGCATGTCAGCTGGGATCTGTCCAAATGAGACAGGAGTCAAGTCCCTCCCCTCTGCCTCGCTACTGAGCACACACCAACTGTCATCTGTAAGTAATATGCTAGACATGTTTCTTTTTCAGTTTAAAAAAAAAAAAAGTAATTTATTTTCTAATTACAAAAGAATATAGGATAGGGGGGGAAAAAAATGAAAGAAAAGAAATTATGACTACCAGATGGCAAATCACCATTTAGCAGGAGCAGGCAAAGAGAGGACTCAGTCAATCACAGGGTAAGTGATAAGACACCAGAGGGAACTACCAGAAAGAAAGGCAGCTCATTACACAAAGCACTAAATTATTCTTAGTGGGACTTCTCCTCCTTCTTTTCCCCTTTCTATTTTTTATTCTAAGCCATAAAGCAAGTAATTCCACTGAGGCCTTCTTTTAAATGATTAACATTTCCATTTTAACTTTTGTTTTTGATTGTGTCCCTGCCATTAATCTTCCTGTCTTTTTCTGTGCCCTGCTGCTCACCTCATCTAATTCCCTTGGCCCATCCCTTGCACCCACAAACACATCCATAAACTTTGCTGCTGGTGGAAGCCTTGGATGGATCAAACCAAAGTAGGGGGAATGTCCCAGCTCAGCATCACACAAGACCCCAGCAGTATCCTGGCCCATCAGCAGAGTCACCGTCCCTCTAAAGAGACTTCCAGTCCAGATTGCCTTATTTGCATGGCTGTCCTGGGGCAATTTAGAAATCCCTGGTAAAGAGATAATCCTGAGATATACCTGGCCAGCAATCCCCCTTGACTGATGATGTCTTAAACTCATTATATCCAAGGCTGGCTGAGATCTCTGTCTGGCTCAATTCTTTTCCACTGAGCAGCTAATTCATCAGTGGGATGAAAAGTTTTGGGCAGCGCAGTGTTTTCAGGCACCATCATAGCAACATCTGTCTTGCTCTTTGAGGAGGCTGGATACAAACCACAGCTCCCTTTCCCCAGGGAAAACACTGGGGGAAAGGTGGCAGGTCAAAACAGACTGCTGTCCATTTCTGCACGTTTCTGCATGAACAGGAAAACTGAGGGAGTGTTCATTATTCAGTGATGGTTCTCACTCTGCCACAGGCCCCAGAAGAGCTGTGGGTTGCTGAGCTGCATTCCTGTCCTGCCTTTGATCCTGGTCTGCACTGGGACATTCCCAAAAATCTCCTCCTCCCCCAGTTTCCCTCTATTGCCAGAAAGGTAAATATTATTTCCTTCCTTTACAAATCCCCTGTAAAACACTGCTAATGTGCAGGGAGGGCTCAGGTTTTTAGACCTGCCTCCTGGCACCGACAAAGCCCATTCCCCTCAGCAGGAGCGAGCCAGACATGGGTGTTGCTATCCCATAAATTCCCTCTCACTGCCAGTCTCCTGGCATTTAGAGCTTGTTCATGTGTTTTAGGAGCATTAGGCAAAATACTGATAGTCAGGCATTTTATTACTCATATTTCTCTGGCCTTAATGACAGGACACAGTGCTACTTGCTAATGACACGGGCTGAAGCAAATGTGCTGGTGGCACCAATTGAAAGGGAAGGAGTGAAACTTCACCTGCCTGCCCCTTTTCACCTCCCCGGGGCTGTGGCCATGGATGTGCTACTGGGGATGGTGGCAGGAGCCAAGGTTCACATGCTGGGGGATATCCTCCTCCTGGCTATAAAAGCAGCATGGCTGGACCTGCACCAGAGAGAACCTGGGGAAAGGGAGTGAGGAAACGCCGGGGCCTGGCACAAAAGGACTCCCAGAGCACCCCAGGCAGCCTCCATCCTAGAGATGAGCTGGTTTGTGTTTTCTAGAAACCAGGCAGGCAAAAAGGAGAGGTTTCAGTCGATACATAAAGTACTTTTTAGCAAAATGGGAGAACTTCAGCTCTGAGCAGCACAGGGGCATCTGTTAACTGTGGCGGCTTTGGAATATGGGCACTCGCCTGTCAATGAAAACCAAATCTTGCACTTGAAGCAAAAACAAATTAAAATTAATTAATCAGTGGAAAACACTTCATTTGAACTGGGAAGAGCAGATGCAACTAGCAGGTCTAGGTGGACAAACAAGATAATCAAATCAATACGCACACTTTTCTCACTGGCTGGCAGCCACAGGCTACTAAGTGAGAACAGAGGTGCGGATCTGCCTTGTTTTTATCAGCCATCAGCTGGTTCTGTAATTAACTGGAATTCAGACCTGCTGGGGGATTTATTACCCTGTCCTTGGGTGGATTTGGTCCTCACACGGGGGGCAGCTTTTTCCTGCTGTCTCCTGAATCTCATCTTGTTTCTGCACAACCCTTGCTCCCTCCCTGGGAAGCAGCGCTGCCTGTGCAATGTGAGCTGTAGGAGGGTGCTGGGTACCACAAACCCAGCTCATGGCTGTACCGGCTCATCAGTGCCATTGTCGACAGGAGCGGCAGTGAACGAGCAGGGCCAGGTGTGGGGCTCCGCTAACAGCGCTGCAATTGAGAGCAGATTCTCGGGCCCTGACACAGGAGCAGGGCTGTGCAGAGATCTTTCCTCTTTGTTTTGGGCTGTGTTTAGCTGTTTGTGAGGCGCTGTTTAGATTTTGCAGGTGGCAGCAGTGTGTGTGCCCTCTGTGGGGACAGCCCCCAGCCAGCCCTGCTTCCTGAGGGGGGTTCCACAGTGGATTACCAGGGAAAGGGCACAGGAAGGGAGCAGTGTCCCCATCCCCATCCACTTGGGCCTGGGGACACTTTGTGTCCTGAGCCTGAAAACAATGCTGCTGTCAGTGAAAGGACACCCTGCAAAATTTGGGCTCTAACATTCAAAAAGCAGGAGTCAGAAGCTGGGAGTTTCCCTATCTCTTACCAAATATGGCCCAAGAGCCATCTCAGCTGAAGAGAGGTGGACTTTTATTTTCTTTAATTACATTTTTAATTATTATTTGATTGTTTCTTTTTGCTGGAAGAAGCTGTCTTGGCCCCAGAACTGGTTAGATACTGAGAAGAAAGACTCATAAATATGCATTTGAAACTGGTCTAAATTAATTCCAGAGCAATTCGTTGTGGTTCTTGCTTCCCACAGACATTCAAGGGAAGAAGTTTTGCTAGGTGAAGCGGTAACCAAAAAAGACAAAATTTCAGAGAAGCATTGAGGATATTTGCCAAGCCACCCCCTACCTCCCCAAGTTTCTCACTTTGAAATCACAGGGAGTTTCAGTGGTGATCAGAGTAGATCATGAAGGGTTGGTGCCATCCTGCTGGGGCCAAGAAACATGTGGTAACACCTACATACTCAAGCCAAAAGGGGCATACTGCAGATTTCAAGTAGCACCAATGACTCGTAGGTCAAACAAGTGGCTTGGAAATTCACTGGAATATAGTATATTTAATAAAAGAGACAAAAAAAAAAAAAAAAGACAGCTCACTAGAAAAACAGGAATGGTTCTCCCTAGACCCACGCTTCATTGTTAATGAATGGTTAGATCGTCTCTCCTGTGTGCTCAATGTCTTTTTTATTGTCCCTGTTCTTAATTTTGCATTAGTTACACTTGAAGCTTTTTGTTTAGGCAACAGAAACATGTATTTCACCTGCAGCACTTCCCAATTCCTGAGATGAATGTGGATCTGTTTTAGAGGCTGGAAAACAATCGTTACTTTGAGATTCAGGGTCTGTTTGCTATTCCAAAAGCTTGTGAAAGAAGAGAAGTTGAGTCCCAATGATCAAGATTGTTTGTGTGTGTGTGTGTGCGTGTGTGTGTGTGTGTGTGTGTGTGTGTGTGTTTGCATTCACACCTTAACGTGCATCTCAGTGATTCTGTTCCTCCCTCACCCCCCTTCCTCCACCCAAGGTCTAATTAAAACAAGAATGCACCAGGCTGCCTTTTCCTCTGTTTCATCTCCTGATATTTTTTTGTTAAATCCACCAAGGAAATCTCCTGAAGTCTTTGAAGTCTTGGGGTGTGTGAATAAAGATGTCACAACGGTAGACACAGGGCTTCTTAATGAGGACACAAGGTTTGATGTCGGAACACTTCAGTGCCCAAAGGAAAGAGATTCTCTCCAACAAGCCCTCCCTTTCTCTCCTTCCCTCTCTCTTTTTTTTTCAAGGGCCTAACATTTATTTTTTTCTCTTTTATATTTTTTATTCTGTCCCCAGCTTTCAAGGAGGAAAGGGATAAATGAGAGGAAATGTAGGGAAAATGCAGTTTTACAAATCCTATTGTTGTTGATGACACTGTTTCTTTGTCCCATTTAATCTCAGTATCATCTGAGGTATCAGCCCCATCCAGATTCCTACTGCCTCCTTTCCAGTCTGGCCTGAGGTACCAGACCCTCTGTCTGTCTTTCCCCCAGCCAATCTATTGACTCAGGGAAAGAAGTTCGGCTTTATCTAGAGGAAAAATCAGTTTAATATAACTGAGGGGAACATCTGATCCCTAGAGTAAAAAATTCATTACCACAAGCCTGGTCAGTGACAACAGCTCCAAATACTCCCTGGGACCTCGATGTGTTTGAGGTAATCTGCTTTGAATTCACCTGCTGGGCCCTTATCCCTGTTGCTTTCCCCCGCTGCATCTGAGAAGTCAGCTTGCAAAATCATGGGCAGATAGAAACCAATAACTTATCCCGTGATTCTCCCCCACATCTAACCAGCAGAACAACAGGATACCGCTAAGGCAGGGCTGAACATCCTCTAGATCACGTCAGTTTTATGGTGGAGACAGCTCCCACATTTCATGGGAAAAAGACACTCCTTACAAATAGGAAATGCCTTGGAGCCAGGTGTTCCCTTCCCTTTGCTGTGTGCTTTCTTCTGAGGGAGCTGCTGGCTGTCTTGTTGCCAACCTCTCAGGCAGGCTCTGGCTCACACCACGTCCTGTCACTGCTAAGCAAAGTCCCATTGTCAGATATGGGATCCCTCCTTTGAGCACTGACCTTAGATCCAGCCACAACATCCTGGCCAATTTTCTCCCCATTTAACTCCCACCCAGGTGGGTTTCATGGTGGGCTCCCCCCATGTCCTTCCCTCCTATGGGTCACTTGAGAATCTCTCTACTCTTCTCATCATTATTCTGCAGGATCCTATTCCTCATCTTCCCAGTCTCTGATCACCTTCCACAGTACTCAGCACACTCCACAGTGCACAAGTTGAGCCCATACAATGCAATCCTCCCAGACAGAAGGGACCTTCAGTGGCAGGGATGTTGTTTAGGTGCTGTTTAAGTGTGTACAGGCTCCTGATTTCATGCCCTGGATCAGTGAGCCCCTGAAGGAAAACAGCGAAGCCTTGAAGACTCAGAAGTTCATGTGTTCATGAGAGATGGTGGGGAGTACTTTGTGGTTTGTAGGAAGGAAAATAAAGTTTGGGGCAATTTGAAAATCCAACCTGCTGGCTGCAGAAGCCAGTTTAGCTCCTGAGGATACTGCCTGTGTACCTTTTCATTAAGCTCAAGCATAGCTGGAGCTCCTGCTGCAAACCTCTGAATTTCAAGCTCAGCATGAGTCAGCCCCAAAGTGCTGAAATATTTAAGGGTTTTTTTTCCACTCAGGAGCTAGATTTATTGACACCAAATGAGCTGCATAATTTTTCAACTCAGAAAACCCTGAAGTCTGGGGTTGATAGTGATGATGATGATGATTATGATGATTGTTTGAAATTAAACCCTTTGCATTGACTGACCACATCTGCTCAGTTCCACCCTTCTCAAATAAGACACAATCTTCCTTCATCATCAGGATTCCTCCTCAAAGCCTATTGTCTTCCAGCCCCCTCGGGTGATGCTAATATATTTTAATAGGGATGTGGGAGCACACTCACCTCCTCAGTTTGTACTTTGATTTAATTGTCTAGACCTGTGGGCTTTCTTTCCCACTGCTGAGAGATGTCTGGAGGAGGGAGGTGAGCTGTGAGATCCCAGCCTGCCTGCAAAGGGACCTGGCACAGCAGCTGGGCTGGAGGTCCCAGGCTGCAAAATACCTGTGCAAGTGCAGGCTGGGTGGTCTCATAGCAAGGGAAATGTGAGTGCTTTTGCTTTGCAGTTTTGTTCAGAAGGTAAGGTGGGTAGTCAACCCTTTCCTTGCCTCTAAGAAAGTCAAAGCCACCTTCTTTTTACTCTTCTTTCAATAAAACAAAGTACATCGATCAGGTGATTCACTTTAATGGTATATGTTGCACAAAGAGGGGGACATTTGTGCTGGAAAATAAAAGGGCATGATCTGAGCTCTGGCCCTTATGTTTACTGCTCCAACCTGCTGCAACAATCAAAGGTGCCCACAGCTCCCTTGCCAAAGGATGTGACCCCTGAGGCTGAGATTTGGGTAAGGTGTTTCTGTCTGCACTGTGGTGCTCTCCATTCCCCAGACAGTGATTTATCATCAGACTGCACACTGACAGAATAAGTTAACACAGAGGCAGTGAGTGCTTATCCCAGGCAGAGGGGCAGGGAGACAGCTGGGTTGGTAGCCTGTTACAGAGAGCTCTGCCAGAGGCTGCCTGTCAAAATGAAGCCCCTCTCTGTCTGTCGAGCTCAACACTTGTTATAATCTGGTCTTAGACCAGAGCTCTGACTTTGCTGTGCTGGAGACTCTGAAAACTCTGCAGAGTATCAAGTTATTTTCTTGAGGGCTGGCAATTTTTAAGTGAGTGTTAACAAATTTGATGTGTGTATGCTAAGAGCTCAGGTTGCCATGTAGTTTTATCTATTTACCATCCCCTTTGCAGGCTACAAGGACACCAAAAGCCTGGTCTGTAAACCCAGAAAAATCCCAGGGGAGTGCAGGGCCAAATCCCAGTTTACCAACGCTGGCCAAACCTCGTCTCTGGACCTGACTGTCCTGCATATCAGAGATGTGAAGCCACACAGATCCTGAGCACTGTTATGATGGTTGCATTGCTTCTGCTGTCAGACAGAGGATTAAGCCCTGTTCAGGTTTAAGGTCACCTCCTTTCCTAGTCTGGGTGAAGCCATCTGGTTTTTGTGTCACTGACCTTTGTCAGTTGCCATTAATTCACAGAGGCTGGCAAAAGTGCTCCACACTTGCTTTCTGCAGAGCCACGAGTCACCACTGGGAGCTAGAAGGGTAATGGAAAAGCTGTTCAGTTTTGTTGTGATTTCCAGATCCTCATGAATAAATCCCTGCTCAGGCCCAATCAGATTGCTGCCTATCAAATTCCCTGCCTTTGATCCTGTTTGCCTGAGTTTCTAATCTCCATAGCACCACAGCACTACCACAGCCCCAATTACCAGCACTGGTTTTTGATTTTGTCATTGACCCTCTCTGCTCCGGTGTTCCAGCCTCCTCCCTTGGCTTTTCCCACCTCCTTCTAAACACTTTGGTATCTTTTCCTGAGGTACCCAGTTTGCAAGCAGCTCCTGGTCTACCTTATCATAAACCCAGGGAGTCCAGTGTCTTCATTCCACCTCATACAAAAAAAAATTTTTTGGTGATAAAATGTGCCTGATTTTCACAACCTGCCCTACAGCCAGACCTGTCAGAGTCTGCAGGAGCACATCTGCTCATATCATGCACCAACAGCTCATGAGAATGATTGATTGGTGAAAATTGGAGACTATAGTGGGCAGACTCTGGCTGGACACCAAATGCCCAGCAAAGTTGTTCTGTCAGTCTCTTCCTCAGAACAGGGGAGAGAAAATGTAATGAAAGGCTGGTGGACTGGGATAAGGACAGGAAGAGATCACTCTCCAGCTTCCATCATGGGGACAACAGACCCAAACTGGGGAAATTAATTTAACTTATTACCAGTGAACTCAGAGCAGGATAATGAGAAACAAAATCAAATCTTAAAACACCTTTCACCCACCCCTCCCTGATTCCTGGGCTTAATCTATCTCCTCCCCACCAGTTCAGGGAGACAGAGAATAGGATCTACAGGAAAGAATTCAGGACAGAGTGCAGGTAGAGGGAGCATCCCACTGCACATGCCGTGGCCTTATCCTGCATGTTGAGCCAGGAGCTGGGCAGGGAAGGATTAGTGCTTTACACTCCACTTAGCCTCTCTCTTGCCTGGAGCTCCAGGTCACCACAGTGGCACAAATGCCATTAAACTGCTCTAATCTGATTTGCTGAACTTCAGTGGTCCTTTGGTATTCACAAAAGAAAAGACAAAAAAAAAAAAAGCAGAGTTTCTTCTATTCATTCTGGAAACAATTTTCTTTCCTGCTTTGTTGGTTGTGTGATTGGTTTGTGCTGTTATTTTAAAAGTTCTGTCAGGCAGCCACAGAGGAGAAAGGTTTCCACGTGCCCAGTTGTGTGCCATGCAGAAATAAGAGCAAATAGTTGAACTAAGCAGTCTGCCAGCTCTCCACAGCAAGGCAGTCAGAGCTGCACTGCTCTCTCCATCCTCATGAATGCAATCCCTAGTGATGGGGGACACTTCTCAAGTGCAAGGCTCTGTGCAGAGGAATTTCACTCTGGGAAATCCCATTTGGCGTGGTCATTCCTCAGCAGCGTCATTCTGTGCTTTCCCCCTTCCCTGAAGTGTTATGCTGGTGAGAGGTGGGAAAGGCACTTCTCTTGGCCAGGTTTGTGGAGCTGTGTGGCTGCAACCCATCATCTGTGTGGAGGGAGAGAGCTGTCAGAGGCACACGTGGGCTGGCAGAAATCAGGGTCCTCTGGGCAGTGACCAGTGACCTCTGTTATTGGAACAGACATAAATGGAAGGGTCTTGATTGCATAATTTACAATTAATCAACAAAATTGACATGAAAATAAATAAGGAGAAGGGTTCTAAAAGAGATGGGGGAAGCCACATTATTCAGGGCAGACCATGCAGCTGCCTCCTTTGTCCCTCTGTGACTAGATAACACTAAGCAGGATAGTCTGGGTCAAAGGTTGTGATATCCCACGTTCTTTCTTCTATTTTGTCATATATTTCTCCATAAGGATAGCTGTGGACTAGTATTTGGGGTTTGACCTGCAGATTTCTGCCAAAACGGAAAGACTGTGGCAAAGAGCTGAGGTCTCGTATCAAAGAATCTCACTATGCCTTGTGCACATATTAGGAGATGGGATATAAAGGTGATTAAAGCATTAAAGCAGATCCTTTCCTGTCTCCAGTGTTTCTGTGTGCAGTTCTGATGCTGGTATTGCACATGTAACCTTTGCCATGTGGTTCAAACTGTGTGAGCAGTCAGACCTCAGACCAAAGCACACCTGCTGTGCTTTCTGAGAGAGCAGGGATGCACCTACACAGAGACCTCGTTGGTCTTCCCAGGATCCATGAAAACAGGTGAAAGAGAAATACTGAGCAGGCCTTGAGGTGTGTGGAGCAAGCCACAAAAGTGGCCCCTGTGTGCACAGATGGAGTGTAGCTGAAGCCCCTGTCTGTGGGTGAATGCTTTCAAAACAGCCACAGCCCTGGGAGCAGGGAGGATGTGTCCTTGGGCAGTATTTCAGCAGTCACAGGTTGTCCAAGGTCCTTTGGCATTGTGGCCAGATGAGTGTCAATGTGCCAAACTCTTTTAGCAAGAGCTTCTCATAAATGGTGACTCTGGGATCGAGCGAGCTGGCAAGAAATGTCGTGTTCAGCAAAACCCAGCTTCCCTTTTCTCCTTTAGAAATTACTGCCATTTCAAGTATGCACAGTGGCACTGCAAGCCAGACCAGCTGTGTCTGGGCAATTAACTTAAAGTTCAGATGAGGTTTGTCCACCAAATTGGGGTAGGAGGTGTGAGTCAAATGTGATTGTCACCACAATTTGAAAAAAATTGCAGCTCTGTAGAATTTTTACCAAAACCCCCTCGGAAGTCCCCTGTGTGTAAGACAAGAAGTGATTTCACCCTCTGGTGTGATCTCAAAGCAAACATCATGCTGACATTAGCATCTGTGCAAGAATTAAAACAAGAAACTTTGCAAAGGCAAACCAATTCACTTCAGTCAGCCCCAAGAAGCAGCACAGTGAACTTTCTTGGTATTGAAGAGGGCACCAAGGCCATGAAACACCTGTTTAGCATTTTTTAGAGCTGCATTACTACTTGTGCCCTACTTGCCTGGAAGTACACTTCAAAAATACACTGCCTTTCACTTCCAACACTTGCATTTGTTTCCACACAGCAACTTCTACAGTTTCCCATTCCTCAGCTTGGCTCTGTTTTACATATCTCATGCCAGGGGCTGACCCAGCTGAAATCTCTGTTTCTAGTTCTTCAGAGTGAATCACAAGCCTTCAGCTTTTACTGTTACTGTTTTTTTCCAGGAGCAAAATACTTTCAATTTCCTTGGGGTTTTTGTAAAACCTCACTAAGTTCAGAAGTGATGGGCTGAGATCCACAAAGTTCAAAATAGCAATAATTTGTGGAGGATGTTCCACTCGTGGGAGTCGCTGATTCCCCTCATGTGCAGAACAAGTGTCAGTCTGCCTTCCCTATAGCAAATATGCACATTGCATTCTCCTGATCCTGATTACATCTATGTCAATCTGTTTAAAACACCACTGGCTGCACTGAGAGTGCAGGATATGGGCCAGATGCTGTGTGTGACACCTGATAGCTCCTGGTCCCACACAGGGATAACCCCTGATTCACACCCCTGCTCTTCCTCTTCCTCCTCTCCTCTTTTGGTAGCCTGTCTGGATGAAACTGGGATGTTTTATGCTAAGCATTTTTCTTGCTTTCTGCTAACCTTTCTGCAACTTCTAGAAGTCTGATTCAGGCTTTCTGCAATGCACCATTTTTCCCCTAAAATTTAAGAGTGGGCTGATGATGTCAGTATTCTTGGCCTTTTCTCTGAATCAGACTGAAATAAGCAACATTCTGCATTCCTCCTTCTCTGGTGAGCAGAGTTTCTGATGAATGGCCTAGGGTTAATCATAGGGTTAACCAAGTCATGAAAATATATTCTGGGAAAATGCAGAAGATTTCTTGCTTGGTTGGACTGCCAATCTTTCTTTTTTAAATTCAGTGTCACGGGGCAGCCAGACAGATCCCTCTTTCACTGTCAGTCTCTTCTGCTGTGGGTCAGCAACACGATGTGCTTCTCCTTCCTTGCTACTTCAGGGCAGAGCAGAAAGCTGCAATTTGCTCTGGTCCTTTCAGAGAGTCAGCTCAGTTTTCCCTTTGCTCCAACACCAGGTGAGGGGAAGTCAACCAGCAAGATCCAAAGCACTGCCATGGCTCATCAGCCCAGAGATATATATATATATATATATATGTGCCTTCCCAGAGAGGCAAAAGAGCATTTCTTTCTGCACCATCCCCATTTGAGTGGTGACCAAGGACTGCCTCTCTGCTGCCAGAGCTCTCCTGGCAGCTTCTGGCCCAGTGAGGAACAAATGGTGCCTTTACTGTGTCCCAGAGGGAATCACTGAGCCTTGATGGGACATATACAAGTGATACTGATGCCTCTAGTCTGAGATGTTTATCTCTTTTCCTGAGTGAGAGTCCCTCTGGGAAGATTGATTACCCTGTAAAAGATAGTTTTAGACTATGTTTGACAGGTCTATCCGGTTCTGTCTCTGGAGTTTGCTTACAGCTGCTCAGTTTTCCCCTTTGCTAGGCTGTTCTTATTTCTCCTGCTCCAGTATGATTCTTGCTCCTTCTCAGTTCCTTCCAACACCCAGCCCCCATCCTCAGTAAGGAACAGTGCTCATTCATGTAAGTCTCTCTACAAGTTTTAGGAGTGACTTTTGAGGCTGTTATTTATTCCCCAAGCCAGCTCATGCCACATTCAGGAGGGCAGCATTGCCTGTTGCCTTTCACAGCCAGCATCTACATTTTGCTTAAAGTCTGTGTACAGCAAGGGAGCCTCGATGGGAGCGTGCACAGTGCCTGGGTGAATTAGCTGCATGTCACTGGCAGCCTCTGGTCACTGCTCAATGGCTCTGTGCTCCTGCAGCCCCTGGCACCAGTGGAGGAGCAGCCACACCAGTGTCCTGGCTCCAGGCTCACAGCCCCTTCCCTGCACCTTCAGGAGGTGCAAAATGTGCCAGGTGAGGGGGAGTTCAGGAGTGCCATAAGGTGTGGGTGTGTGGTGTGGGAAAGCAGCACTGAACACCAGACACCCTAGCCAAGAAACTCGTAGGAGTGCTCACAGGAGCTACTTCCCCACCTCCAGGGAGGGAGGAGGAGAAGAATCCTGTAAATTATAACTGTATTTAGGCTAATATCTATGAGTCCACTTGGAGAATGGGTGAGCCCAAAGCTTAAAGCCAAGGGTGTGGAGAAGGGTAGAAAAAGTAAGAGGAGTAGTAACAACTCCAAATTATGAATTTGTGCATCCTGATCCCCTAATGACCCAGGGATCTAGGGTGCTCTGCTGAGTTCCAGGCACCTGGCACAGCAAACCCAGCCTCCCTGCTGTTCTGCTCACTGGGGCAGTCTAGAGAAATTACAGAAAGCTGCTCCTTTCCAAAATGCCTTCTTTTTAAATGGCCTGATAATATGGTAGGAGCTGATCCTTTATATCACTTCTTTTAAAGTGCCTTCTGCTCATCAGCTGTTCTTCAAGAGATGAACAGACATCCTCACGTCCTGTCCTGATCTGCTGGTGGCTCTGAGATGCTGCCAAGCAGCTGGTGCCTTGCACAGCAGAGAGGGCTCTTTTCTCAGGGAGTGGGGGTGATATCTGTAGACTTAAGGTTTCAAAGTGCTTCCTAAACTTCTAGGAAAAGAGCCACCGGAGAAATGTAAAATATTAGTGGTATTTTAAGAAAGTGTGTGGGTGTGTAGACACAATTAATTTTCCTTTTTATAGGCCTGCATGGAATATCTCCATCTCTGAGGAAGACGCCTAGATCTGTGGAGTGTTGGCATCCCAGAGGAGGGCACTGCTCTGTTCATGTTAACAGAAAATGCCACAGAAATTAACAGCGCAAGAACACTGTTGTGGTCAGGCTCTGTCAGCCCAATAAATTATTGTGCATGTGAGAGGAGGCAGGTTCAGAATCTCTCCATCCTTCCTGTGCTGAAACAGCTCCTGTTAAATGCACAGGGTAGCAGTTGTAGGGGATTCTTGTCATGTTAGTCCCGCAAGATCAGAGAGAAGCTGATGTGACTTGGAAATCACTGCGTGGGATTAAACAGCAGAGGGGATGTGTGCTCACACACACAGGCAGAGTGTCTGCTCTCGTGCTATGCCTTGTTATTGACACACTGCACCTTAATGGCTATAATGTCAATGGCCACTTTGGGACCTTTACTCACAGATTATTAATGCATTAGACCACAGCTTTTATGGGTTGTTGTGTCAAGAGAGGAGGAGAGAGGATGCCTAAAGTACACTGGCAGAACAAGGACATTTTTTAGCCAGAGCTGTGGTGTGCACTGTGAGTGCTGCACCTTAGAAATCATGCTTACTGCCCTCTCATACCTTCTTTCAGCAAGTGGGGTCTCGCTGCAGCTCAGAAGACAGCACGGAAAAAATGACACTGCCAGAGAGGAAAAGGGACAGTCCAGGGAAAGGAAGAGTCCCTGTGCCTGTAGCCAGATAAGTGTACACTGCTATCCCAGGCTGTGAGGAGATGATTTCCTGGCACTAGCCACCAATACCCTGAAACATAAAGATTAATAGGCTATTTATTTAATTGTTAGGAACTGCAGGTGCTGCTTTTATTTATATAAACGTGTGCTGCTCTCCTCGCTGTGGGCTCAGCCCAGGACAAATCCTCCCATGGGACTTTGGAAAGGGAAACTTTCTCACGCTGCCTCTCTGCCTGAGAGCAAATGTCACACCACAGGCTGGAACACGAGTGTGGGAGGTGTCACCAGGGCCTTTGAAGGTGGTGGAAGCTGCAGGTACCCAGAGCTGATCAAGGGATAGGTCCTGTCATTTTCTAGGGCCTTTTTGAACACATCACAATTTGCAGAGGAAAATGATGCAGATGTAACAAGACTTTGGCTGATCTTTTCTATGTAAATAGGATAGATGTGTTTGCCAAAGCCCTGTTTGACAGGACATCATGGTTAAATCTGCAGAGAAGTGAGAAGGGCAGCATAACATGTTCAGACACTCCGAATGAAGGCCTGACTGCTGTGCTGGGGGAGAAGGGGAAGAAGGGAGATGCTGAGAGAAGTGTAGCAGGAGAAAGAACATGCATAACATTGTAGGGCTGGAAATGTCCTACCTGTCATTTAAACAATTCAGTCACTTCCAGGTCAAGCAACTCAGAGAACTGAGAGAAGGGCTCTTAACAAGAGCTCTGAGTTTATTTCTGACAGAAATTGCCATCTTTCTTGTAATCACTGCTACTCCATTCTGAGGGGAATTGGAGAGTTTATCCTCACAGCCAAACTAGTTATTGGGCAATAGAAACAATAATCAGCCAGTTATAGAAACAAAACTCATGCCACAGGCCGTTCTTCTAGGCATTAGCTCTGATAGATGGGCTGCAAAGGCATGGAGCAAGAAAAGAGGGGTGTGGAAGGCCTGGACCCCTGGCAAAGCTGATTCTCCAGAATCCTAGAGGGCAAGAGACAGCATTGACCCAGGAGGGGAAATTCTTTATTCACAAACAGCTGTCATTGCACTTAAGGCCCGTGTCTTACACTTTCTCACCCTCTCATTCTCTCAATTTCATAACTGAAGGAGGCCAAGAAATGCCCCAATTTTCCTGACAATGCTGAGTTCGGTTTGACTTTCCTCCATGTCATATCTGGACCATGGAAAGGCCCCTGCTTTTATTGTATGACGACACAGAGATTACTGAGTAATTACAGGATTATGCAGCACCCTGTAAATTAAATGTTACCTCTTTACCTTTTATAGAACAAAAAATAACCATGTAATTACCTAGTGAATTAAACTGTTAAGGTCTCATGGTAATTATACATGGAGTCAAAAGCTCTGAGTTCTTCTGGTACTTACAAGTAAAGAATTATCTTTCATTTTTAAACATATGTTGCAGTTGGATCCCAAAGCCTGCACATTTCCATTTTAATAACACTATGGCCTGCCCAAATGAGAAGAGGCATATGTCTCCCATCTGAGTGTGCAAATAGAGTGAACAAGTATATATAAAATAGATTGGACATATGCAAAACTGACCCAGGTTCATACCAGAAAAATGGAATACCAACAGAGGTAAAACATGATTAGTTGGATGATAACATTTAAAATTATGTTCCGTTTCCAAGCACTGGAATTTGTTTTCATAGGAAACAAGTCAGTTTGATCCTATTTTTCACATGCTTGTGACTTTATTTTGAAAACAGACAATCAAGCTGTCCATCAGGAACCTTTGTCTCCTAAAGGAAGGCTCAGGACTTGCTGCTGTAGGTGGGTTTTGCTGTGTATCAGCAAGGAGGGGATGACTGGGCTGGCACAAGAGTCCATGAAGCCAAACACATTGATGGTGTGAGCTTGGGGGATGGTCCTGCCTCAGGTGAGGAGGTTTGGCTGCTGTCTGTCAGCAGCAATAGGACAGAGATCTCAGGGAGACTGGCCCAGGATCCAGGCTCTCCACAGACAGCCAAGGAGAGGCTTTGTGCCACAGAGCTGCCTAAGGAGGGGGCTGCAGGTGAGCAAGGGTTTGCTGCCTCGTGGCAGAGCTCATTCCTCTCAGAGCACCTCCAGGAACATGTTTTCCTGCTTAAAAAGTGCCACCAGAGACCTGGGTCTCTGCAGAGGTTGCTGAATATGGAATAAGCTGCAGCACAACCACAGACCATCCAACTTCTCTGAGTGGGCAGAGTGGACAAGCATAACAAAGGGCCATTGGACCAGTGATTGCAGATGTTAAAATTCATTGTCAGATTTCTATTAAGTATGAGAATATGTAGAACATAGGAATTGCCACTGTTTGTATATCCTCTGCTGTGGTCTGAGCTGGCTAAAAATGACTTTCTGTTATTCCAAGATTTGCATTGGTTTTTTTTTTCTTAACTGTTCAGCATAATTTTTTCTTGTTTGATTCTTAACCAGAAAAAAATCAGAGCAAAGTATTGTTTCAGGTTGTCTTCTACTTTCTTCAGTTTTTCTATTTCCATATATGTTTTAAGGAACATATAACAGAAAAATCCCAATGAACTTTAATCATGAAATAATAACCAACTTTGATGTCCTTCCAGTTTTAAACTAAACATTTTCATAGGTCCCAAAACCAGATACTTTTTCTTCATAATTTTAGATCCCTAAATCTGAAAAGCATGTCATTACAATAAGCCTGACACTGTCTGAAAAGTGCAGTGCATTCACCTCCAGCCCTTCAAATAGGCATTATGTGCATTTACTAGCAAATTTTAATTTGCTTTGAAATATGTTGCATGTTTTATAAGCACCCACTTTGGTAATCCTGGGATAGATTGCAGAACTAGGGTAGGGAGGTGAGTTTTTATTTTAATGATGCTTAACAGTGACATTTTAACTATTAAAATTGTGTCTGGTTTTGCTATCATAGACCTAACTATTAGACCTACAAGTCATCCCTAATCCAAGCAGTAACTGCTCCAGGCACAAAATAAATCGAAGAAATTAACTCCAAATATTTTTATTTTGCATGGTTTTATTGTTTTGCTTTCAATATGATCAGCAATTCTATGTAGCACTGTGTTTCATAGTGTTCAAATCCTGCAGTAACGCTGCCTGATGAATGCAGTAATGTGCATTTATTTCAAAGAGTCATTTATATCCCCTGGTGAGCAGGTAGTCTTTGCTTTAGAGATGCTGGGTTGTTTTGGTGCAAACGGGACTTTTCACATGTGTTTGTCACATGCTTTTTTCCCCCCTCATGTCCATCACTTGTATCACTTTGTAGCTGATATCCAGCGAATATTAAAAAGCTCCCATTGGTATTGGGTCTGAAAAAGGGGGGGAAAAATTATGTTCCATCTCATTCCTCATCTCCTGCGTATCGTGCCTTCATCCTGACACAGATTACTGCCAGCTCTGCGCTCGCCCCGTTCCTCTGCCCTCTTAGGTCTCACTGGAAGAGAGATCAAAGAGGCAGAAGTACCAAAGGGCTTACATTCAATTAACAGGAAAGGGGCAGGCTCCAGACGTGCTCGGCAGAAGCTCTGATTGCAGCAAATGCTGACTGCGGATCACGTACCGTGGCTATCAGTGCCTGCAACGCCAGCCCTTTCCCTGCCGCGCTGAAAGGGGGTCTGGGAAGGGAAATGACACCTTCCTGCTCTTCCTGGCTGTGTCAGGATGGAGAAAGCTGGAGAAGCCCATGTCCCTTCACGAACATGATCAGGATGGGCAGGGGGAGATAGGTTTTCTACCTCCCACTCTGTTATTTTTTCTTTCTCAGAGCTGCAGACTCTGTTAGACCTTGACCAATGTATTGGACAACTTGAATTTTTAATGAGGAGTGATTTCCCACTGCTCTCTTACACAGATCTCAGAGTTAGAGGCTTTGCCTGCAGCAGTCAGAGCTCCTAGGGCAAAAGCTGAGACTTTTGACCCATTCTGTATACTTGGAGTGCATCAATGAAATAAAGCCCCTTGCAGTGTTCAGAATAAGCTATCTGCTTTTTCCTTCTCCAGGTATTTGTGACATTGGGAAAAACTGAAAAGCTGTGTATATGAAAGATAGCTTGTGATTAGGAGGTATCTGGGACCAGCCAGTGCCATGGAAAACACAAAATTGGGAAGACAAGCGACTTGACTTACCATGGCAGTCTGAGTTAAAAATTGTTCCATTTCTCTTAATGAGAGGTAGACGGGAGAGTTGCAAAACTAGGAACTGGATCATAAACCTGGGGAGAAAAAAGTAGAGCATAAAAAAAGATGGGGGATCACCAGGAGCATTTTGAGCATTGCTGAAGTGAGAGAGCACATCCCATCCCCTACACACCCAGTGCTCATTGCCATTAACTCCAGTTATGTTGAAGCCTCGCATTTCCCGGAGTCATGCGTGTGACGTTTGGAAAAGACACGAGTCCTTAGCTTTGCATTATTGCTGGAATTTATTTTAGCATTATTTTTCAGAGCCCTAAGAGAGCATGGATCCCTATTTGTATTAAATCTCTCTCTCCACTGAGCTGATTGCTGAGATAACCTGCAGCCAGAGCTGTCTGAACTTATGTGACCTGGTTCCATCTGTGTACAACCTCGTTTTGCATTCTCTTCGATTTACTTCTAATGCAAACCTTGCAGAGCAGGATGTTCCTGCTACACATACACAAAATCTGTTCCTAGGGATTCAGTACCTGCTCTTGCCAGGAATATTTTATACTATTTTAACCTTTTAAAATTTTCTGCATTACTATGGGAGATGACCAATCCTCACACTGCTCACAGGTTAACAGTGCTATAAAGAGTGCAGCTGGTCAGTGGAATTGGAAAACATTGAAAAGGTCAAAGCATGCAAGTATTGCAGAGGCTTCACTCTAAATGAGAGTAGCCTGTGACCTTCACTTAACCCTTACTTTAAATGATTGCAAATTAAGTTGGGCAACTTAGCCTGAGCTCAAAAAATCTAAATGTATTGAAAAATGAAACTACATCAAACAGCTTTCCATCACTGTCAGGCGGTGTTCTCTGACACACATACACCAGTTAGACATTTCTGTCTGTGAGCCTCACTTACCCACTGAGATGTATTCAAATAAAGTCCCATTAACGTCCCCAGTGCTGAATGACATCCATGCATTTGTACCATAGTGCAGCCATCCCTCTGAACAAAGGCATATCCAACCACGGATCTTTCTGACGAGGTGTTTTTTAATCTTCTTGGCTTATACAGGACTTAGAGATATAATATATGGTGTTTGCATAGCAGTCAATGCAGGGCTTTCAACACTGTGAATCCATCACCTGCTTCCCATCAGCCACGCCAGAGCTTCCCTCAACATCAGCAGGCAATATCCAGTCTCCTGGGCTCTAGGAACCAAATGCCTGAATAAATGACCAAATGTCACTGATTAAATATAAAGAGAAGAGCACAGCAGCAAAGCCTCCTGTGACACTCCTTGTCTTGACTTCCTCCACACTGTGACACCAGAGGAAAACCAGAGAGGGAGACCCTTGGTCTTCAGGGAGAGCCATGCATGGGGTCCCCTGTGGGGTCACAGCTTCTGAGCAGTCAGCTGTGCCCAGGAGCAGCAGGCCAAGGGATGGGATCCCCAAGCTAAACCACCAATATTCCTTAGTCAAAGGGAGGAGCCCTGAGAAAGGATCGGATTCCCACAATGCTGTCAGCTCTTTATTGTTGTTCTTTAATGTGGCCTTTTTTCTTTTATTCCCTGCTTAACTACCTGACCCTTTTTTATTCCACAGCAACAAATGTGAAAGCAAAACCACTTACTGAGCTGCAAACCCAAGAATTCAGATTTTTTTGCACACACATAAATCTGTATCTCAATAACAGGAGTTGAAGACACACCTTTCAGAAGCAACCCACAAAACAATTTCTTTACTTCAGTAAGAACCCAATTCTTCACAAAATTAGTTGATATTGAGACAGGAAAGTAGTGGTGGGGAAATGATATATCCTGGGAGAAGCTCAGATTTGTTCAATGCCATGGCCAAGTAATGGCTGCTCAGTGACTGAATTACTGGCCAAGAGGATACTCTACTTTCTGAATTCCCATGGAGATGGCCTGATTTCCATAGCAACTGGATTCTTTCTCTTGCCTTTCCCTTTAACAGGTAGAAACACACTTGAATCCTGAAGATGCTAGATTGTTCTGAGTATTATTGTATTTTTGGACACTAGAACACTTTCTGGACAATATATTGAAATATAGACTCCTTAATGATATTTTTTTTTTGTATTCTTATTTAGAACTGATGTGAACATTATCTTCAATTTGCTCTTAAGATCTGCAGTGATGTGTGCATAAAGCTTTCTTTCTTTCTTTCTTTTTCTTTCTTTCTTTCTTTCTTTCTTTCTTTCTTTCTTTCTTTCTTTCTTTCTTTCTTTCTTTCTTTCTTTCTTTCTTTCTTTCTTTCTTTCTCTCTCTTTCTTTCTTTCTTTCTTTCTCTCTCTTTCTTTCTTTCTTTCTTTCTTTCTTTCTTTCTTTCTTTTTTTTTCTCTTATTCTTTGTCATTGTTCCAGTTTTTCTATTGGATAGCCTGCAGCACAGGGTGATAACCATTGAAGAAAGCTCTTGGGGGAAAGAGAGCATTGATAATACTAATAGCAATATCCAAAACATATAAGATATATTTCTAGAGAGAGTTCAATCTCTACCCCAAAGATGGATTAAAAATTCCTGCCATTATTCAGTATGCCAGATAGGAGATCATGCCAGCAGTGAGTAAATACATTGTTTTTCACCTATTTATTGAGACTTTCAATGGTTTTGATTTTATATGCTAACTTGAAGTGTCTCTTTAGGTCTGTCCTTCCTCAAATACATCTCCACTGCTTCTCCTTTCTGGACTGCACCTGAGTAGAAAGAATAAAATCAACCCAGACTAAGTTGTGGGGTTAACTGTTGGGTTCCTTATAGCCACTGTGAAGGAAATAAAAGTGGACAGATCCTGCAAACCACCTCCCCAGAGATCTGCTGAAGACACACACAGGACAAGAAGTCATGGAAATAGGCTTTTGGATAGTAAAAAGTGAAATCATTGTGATTCCTTAAGGGAAGAAGTGCCATGGACATCATGAGCTATGTCTGTGAATTACAGGCTCTGAGAAGTAGCTAAGGCTGCATTTGTGAGGGACCACAGAGGTGGTGTGCTCTGGAAAGCACCAGGGTTGTGGCAGCCTGGGCTGCCTAATGACTGCTACAAAAGCTTCTGCATGGCAAGGGGTGCTGACACAGTCAAAGGAAGGGCAGCAGGAGGTGATGAGTGCAGATCTTGTGTCTGCTAGGATGGGTAGTTGGGGAAAGGTATTTCTGGCAAGTGAAGCCATTTGGGAATGCAGGAAAAACTGCAAAGTGAGTGGTTTGCAGGGAAAGTGAGAAGCGTTGTTACAGAGGTGCTTTTCCTTTAGCCCAAAATCACAGGAATGTGATGCCTGTGTTGAGGATGAATTTCACCAATATCCCTTTCAGGCAGCAGTCTGGCCCTTGCCCCAGCCCTTCCAGCTCCATCTCTCCCTGAGCACACACTGGCCTCTTTCCCCAGACCTGGCAATTAAACAGTCAATTGTGGTAGCCTCAGATGCCACGAGAGCATCCTGAGGGCTTGACAGCACTTTGCCAATTCACTGACCTCTGTTATGTTCTGAACCACAAGAGGTTACAACCGAAATCAGACTAAAAAATTGACCGATTTTCCTGTAACCCCCAGTCTGACCTTACATCTGAGTTTACATTTTTAAATCTCACCATGAGCTGCCAGCTGATGTCCTCCCTCTCCCTGCAGCTCCTGCTCAGCTGTTCGGGTGCCATTGTCTCCCCTGCATTTTGCAGCCCCTCTTGCCCACACACCCTTGCTCTCAGGGGTTCCCCAGGTTCTCTACCTTGATAGCATCCCTGTTCTCTTGCCTGCCCTCCCCTCCTTGAACTCCTCTCCCCCTCCCCAGCTGATGTAGAAAGCCGCGGAGGAAAGCCTTGCAAATGCAATAGATGAGAGCAGAGGAAGAATGAGGGAGATTGGAGGGGGAGCCGAGGAGGGAGCTCCCAGGGCTCTGTCACTTTGGCTGCCTTCAAGGCCATGGGGAGAGAAAGGGAGGGTGGCCCTGGGGCTGGAGCTGGAGCAAAGCCTGGTCCTTGGCAGTGGCAGGAACTTTATCACCTGTGACCTCCAGAGCACTTAGTGCTGATGAGGAACATTAGACAATCAGGTTAGGGTTATTGTGGGGAACATTCAGACGATAAGATTAGGGTTGTTGTGGGAACTGGAAGGGCATGTGTGTGCTGGGAGTAAGGGTAGAGCAGTGTGGGGTGAGGGGCAGCTGCCTGTCACAAGGAAGGGGTTCACCAAGGTGAAGGTGCAGTGCTTGACACTCCCTCCAAGGCAGCTGTGCCTGAGCACCCCAGGAGCAACCACAGGAAAATTGTCCTTTGGGCTTCTTGGGGATATGCCCACACAGGGCACTGATCTGTCAACAAATTTTAGAGAAAAGAGGTGTTTAGGTAAGAAAGACGGACACGGAAGGCTCAGGCATCTTCCTGTGTCTCCTGTAGGTGTGTTACCTCTGAGCTAATGATGGACTGCTTCCTTTTTTTACTTCCCCTGTCGCTCTTGAAAATGCAAACATCTCTGGGAGGTGGGAAAAGTGGCTTCCTCTTCCCATTTGCTAGAGGAGCAGATGGCCCCACAGATGATTTCTCCTTGCTTCCCTCTGTCAGTAAAAGATATATAGCCTAGCTCTGAGAATACCATTTCTTGGCAAAGATGTCCCTGGAAAATAGCAGGGAAATTCCCAGTTCTGTACTTTTAAGCTTCTCTAGCCTGTTTTTTTAAAAATTTCTTTAATTCTGCTGATAATGACGAGGTGCACAGCTGCATCTGTGTTTAGTTACTCAGAAGACACGTGCAGTGCTTTGCTGATGCTGCCAGGAGCCCGACCTCAGGGAAAACCCAGGAGCTCTGCCCTCCACCAGGGGGACAGCAGCCACCTCCCTTGGGGCCGGCCAAGCAAAGCTTTCAGGTCAGATCACTTCACTTTGGGGCTGCTGTGTGTGCACAGAGGTGTGGTGGGGACAACAAAAAGCTTTGGCTGCCTTTCTTTCCCGGTGGCTCTGCTTCCCCTGCTCCCAGCTATTCCCACTCCTCCCTAGCAGACCAGCAGGGAGGAGGCCCATTAGCAGCAGCTCTGCTGCAATGTCTCTTTAAAGGAAGTGTCAGGAATAAAGATTTACCTGCGGGTTTAGGAAGACAATTATTATACGTTAATTAAATATTAAATGACACTTAAGAGCGTATCCATTGCCTTAACAGCGACTCTCTGTAATAATAATAATACTTAGCACTTACATAGCACTCTCCATCTATACAGCGCTTCACAAACATTAACTAATGAATGCTCACAACCTCCGTGCAAAGCTAAAGAGGCTGCTGGCATGATGGGGAGTGGGAAGAGGAGACCTATCAGGGGAATAACGTCCTCTTGGCCTGCTGCTAATGCTGTTGCTTTTCAGGCTGCTGTGGTCTTCTCTCTCCCTCCTTTCTGTCATCATTTCCCTAACTGTGCTTCCGTCCAGCACTGAGGAACAGGCAGGCCAGGGTGCAATGAGGTGGTACCTGTGGTCACCACTGAGTTTCCCTGGCTCCCAGCACCGAGCCCAGAGTCCCTGTTGCACAGAAACAAGTCCATAGCACCCAAAACTGCTTCCCATCCCATCTCCTTTTCCTCAGGGCTCAGCAAGGGAGCCTCAGTGTAGGTTTGCCTGAAGCTGGAGCGTTTTGAATGTGGCTGTGAGATACAAGGTTCTGGCTTGGACATAAACATCTGTAAAATGCAGAAGTCCAGTACCAGGGCTGAAATAGTCTGGATTTTTGCAAATCAGTTCTGGTGAAGCCATTCTTTTCCTTCAAGTCTTACTGGAGAAGCCAAGAAACTTCTCCTGAGCCTATTTCATTTCCCTAAAATGGGAGTTTTGAGCTGAAAGCTCCAGGTCTCCTGGGCAACTCTGTAGGAGTTGACTTGTCTCCTGGCAGGTGTGTTTGCTTCACCCTCTTTGAGTTCACTACATGATGACCCATCCTTTGGGACCACAGCTTGACCCAGAGGGGATTGTAGTTGCGACACTAAATCTGTGTTTCCTGACATGTTTACATTTTCCTCACTACAGGCACTGGTGATTGTGCAATGTCTCTGCTGGAAAAGTCAGGAGAGCGATAAAAAAGATGATTCATTCTCTCTACAAGAAATGTAGAATGTTACTCTCCAGAAATCCCAGCACCACACTTTGCCCTCCGTTGACAATCCTCTCCTTTATCCATCTCCCATGGCAGGCCTGGCTCTGCCTGTGCTCTGGCTTTTAGGCAGCAAAGTCCAGTTTTACCTGTTTTTCCAGGTTTGAAAGGGCATTTGTTCCATGTCCATCCCCTCCTCCACATCTGGGTTGCTTCACCCTAGCCAGGAGCCCATGGCAGGGGGGAGAAATGGGAGCAGTAGATCAGGTCTGTTGGGAGGGAAGAAAGTGATTATTCATCCCTTTTCAGGGAGGGGTTTTCTGCACAACCCTCTGCCAGACTAATTTCTTTTTTCCCAGCTCATTCCTCTCAAAAAGGTAATAAATATTCAAAACATACTTGCTTAGATTACCAGCCATACCCCAACAGCTTCAGCACCTACAAAGCTGATGTCTGTGTGTATCCACTAAGCAGTTGTCAAACTGCATTCCTTGTAACATTTAGGGTTGGTTTGGAAGGAGGTCTCAAGGCTACAATCTACAAAACAGTCTGTATTGGCCAAGGGGGAAAAAAAAGACAACGTGACCTAGAAAATCCTGTCATCTTCAAAGCTCACTGATTCTGCTGTTCTTTATTTAGCACTATAAGCCCACCAGATCCATTTCTGAGCAATCAAAGAGCGTTTTTGTCTTCCAGAAAGGTCTCAAGCAAACTTCTGAATTTGAACATGCTGATATTTTCAGATAGTCCTGTCAACACCAGTGATTTCACTTTTTTTCCCAGCTAACTCACTGGTGGGCTTCTTGGGGTTGCATTTAGATGTGAAAATGCCAGAGTCTCTGCAGTTAGGTGCAATATCAAAGGTTAACTCTGACATTCATCAGAATCTGGTCTTTCTGCACAGATCAGTTATCCTGCTTTAATCCATTGAAGAGTTCTTGATAAGGCAGTGGGGAAAAGAAATTAAGTGTGTGAGAGCTCACCTGTCCTGCCCTAAATATAATGATGGAAACCGACCTCAAGTGTTTTATTTAAATACCAAGTAGTTTATTTATGCCTCAATCTTTCCTGTCTCAAAAATTGTCTTTCTCCTGCTTTTGTTTTGCAAATTTCGCTCCTTACCCTGGGGCTCTGGGAAATTCAGGTGATACCAGTGATTCTGGTGGCCCCCTTCATCCACAGGCAGGTGACAGGTGAGTTGTGTTTGAGCTCAGGTCTCCAGCAGCAGGACCATTTAGCTGTCCCCATGTGAGTGGTTTCCATGTATGGAATGACCCAGTGGGACTCCTGCCCTGTGCATGGAGGAGAGCTGCACGGTGCACACCTGCTTATTTGCACCTGCACAGCACAGGGAGCAAAGTGCACCAGATCCAATTCACCCAGGACTCATCCTTCAATTCCCAGGAGATTTCCCCCAGGTGAAGAAGCAGTTCTCCCACCCATGTGGTCTGTAACTGGGATCTTTCTCCTCTTTCACAAGTTAACAAATTGGCCATTCCCTGAGAGCAGATAATTTCTTCTTAATGATAGCCATCTCTCAGCACGTACTTTGGCTGCCAGCTTTGGAAGGTAATTGCATTGTTATTTAGGAAAGTCAAAGGTGCATTCTTCCAGAGAGGCTCTGGCTGCAAGCAGGCGTGGGGAGGGCTGACCAGAGATGGCTTTGCTTGCTCCCATTAGAGCCAGGTGTCACTGCAGGTAGCCAGGAGACAGGGATGGATGTATATCCCCCACTCCCCACTCTTTCCCTCCCCACAGAAGAATCTGTAAGAAGTCATTTGCTGAAAAATAAAGATGGGCTGAAAATACAAAACACAAAATGTTCCTTCTTCTGATAAGAAAGTGATGTCACAAATGACCTTATTAAAGAAAGGTAAAATGCTTGTTTACTTAAAGCACTTGTTCAAAGAGAGCAAGTGAAAATGTAGCTTTTGGGTATTTTTCTTTCTCTTTTCTCTTTCCTCCTAAATGAGATTGAAATACAGTTTCACATTTGCAAGGCCCAGTGCCCTTTCTGCCAAGAAATCCATTGACAGTCCAATCAACAGACATGTTCTGGTTACAGGAATCAGGCATCAGTCAAACGCTTGAAAGCCGGATCCAGCAAATGCAGCAGATAATAGTATTGAAAACAGCCAGTGGGGGAGATGAGAAAGTAATTGGAGTGCAGGTAAGAGCTGGTGTAAGCAGGATGGATCGGCATATTGCTGACACGTGGAAGGGAGGAGGCAGAGGGGGAGAGCTAATGAGAGGGGTAATTCTAATGATAGAAGTAGTTCAATGTGTCAGGCTTTTGTTTTTTGAAGGCTGAGAGAAGGATTTATTTGTGCAGAAGCAACTCAGCCCATGGGATTTATACACCACTTCCAACACAAGTCCTCGCCAGCTTCCAGAGCTGGCATAGCCCTGGGATTTTGCAGGTAGATCCACAGTAAAAGCTATGTGGCATCAGTGGGAAGGACTGTGGGGCTGGACTGGCCCTGGAAGGGCTGGAGCAGATGTAGTGAGGGTTTGCAGGGGGATCAAGGCAAAGGCCTTTGTGTCAGCCCAGGGCAGCTACGAGCACCCTGGGGGGCTCATTACCATGAGCACAGCAACACTGGGCTCTGCGTGAGCAGGGTCTGCATCACTAAACACAGTCATTTCAATCTCCACAAGCCCTAAAATCTGCTGATTTCATCCCAAATGTAAAAATCTAAAGAAGACAGGAGTGAAAATGAACAGAATAGAATTTGATTGTATGGACTATATATCCTAATTTATTCCTGAGCCCTTGCTAGTAAAGTACCCAGGCTCTGATTAGAGTGGTGAGCGAAGAGAATTACTCACTTCCTATGGGTAACATGACGAGCAAATTACCTGAATTTCTTGTGAATCTGTGATCCTCTTTTTGGGACACAGCACTATGGAAATGGTAGAGAGGGGCTGTTGGTCTCATACTCCGTGGTATGCACTCCCTCCTATTGAGGGTGAGTTCACCCTACATACATCACCCTGCCCTGTCTGGGTTATTTCTGCATCTTTTTAGATTCACTTTCTCAGTCCCACTGCCCCAAGCACTTGGTTCTGTTTTATTTCCCAGCCTAGGAAGGGCTGTTTTCAGGAGCTGCTCCATTGCTGCATTGGAGGTGGAGTAGAGAAAGGGGCAGCTGGGGTGGCAGCAAAAGAATTAAACACTCTATAGACACAGCACAAAATATTCCAAAGTAATTTGGATCTGACTTGAGCAAGTGATAAATGAGAGCAGCATGGCAGTGACAGGTCAATCAAATATTTATAGAACTTCATCCATTAGCATCGCAGCAGCAGAAAGGAAGCAGTGAGGTCTGGGTGCTCCAAGGCCTGCCAGGGGTACACATGTTGATCGGCTTCCCCAAAATCTTGAGGTGTGTGTGGATCTTCCAACTTGTCCCAGAGGGGCCAGGATAGTTGAGGTGGTAGTTGAGCTAAAAAAATATTGGGATTATGCAGCACTGTGTATTGGAATAAATTTCTGTGGTGTGGATTAGTGTATGTGCATATTGGTGAGGAAATCCTTGTGCCAAAATGATGGGAAAGCTGAGTGGTGTGTGAGGGATGTACATTGGTGTGTACACACTGGGAAAGGGCACGAGGTTTTGCAATACCCTGGAAAAGCAGTTGCTACAATCAGTGAAATGCCAGAAAAGGTTAAACCACAACAGACAAGAAACCTTAAGGAGAGAACAGAGTGGAATTGGAAAGCCTATTTTTAGGATCACATGACATGATTTGATTAATATTTTAGGAGGCAGTTATCATATGCTAAGAAACAGGAGGATTATTACCAGCATCCCAACGTGCCTGCTTTCAGGGTTTTTACAAGGGAATCCTATACAAATTTCTCCCTCCTCAGCTATGACCAATTCCATAAGCCAGGGACATGGAGGAGTGGCACATGAATGCCCTGGAAGGTGCAAAGGCCTGTGGAGAAGCTATTCATTTGATTTCAGCACTTAACTGGAAATGCCACAGTGCAGCCCATGCTGAGGCAGGAGCACACTGCAGACACATGCAGACAGAGAAGTGTTTAGCTGGGACCATCTCCACAGTGCTCCCAGACACACCAAAGTAATCAAACAGCAGGCTGGGGAGAAGGACTAGCTTGGTATCCCAAGGGGTTCAATAAATGTTTGACTCGCAGCACAGGAAGGATTGCACTGAAGTCCCCCTTTGACCTGTTGATGAGATCTGTGTGCCCAGGAACACGCCATCCTGGCCACATAAATGTGCATCCTGCATCCTTCTCAGGGTTCACGAGGCCATCCTCATTTCTTTTGTCAGTTTGGGCTTCCTTACATGTGCTCTCCACCTAAGGGCCAGTGCTTCACCAGGTGCTGGATCTGGGACTTCTGTGATCGCCCACCTGAAGGTTTTCACCAAGAGCTGAATTCCTGTGAATATAGGAGGAATGTGGGAAGGGAAACAAGGTCTTTCTTCTTCATTCACTGTTCTCCTGACTAAGTTTCATTCATCTGGCCTGGGAGCAGTAGGGACACCGTGTGTCAGAAGCAAGCCGCCAGCCAAGGGGGATGAGGCAGGTCCTGGCACTCGCCAACAGCCCATTTGCTGAAAATTGATGATCCAAAGTTGCATGGGGAATTTGTATGAATGGAAGAAAAGACAGCCAGTAATTGGGATCGGTGGGTGAAGTGTCAGCAAACAGAAGAAAGGGATACTTTGGTGACAGTGATAAATGCTAGGAGCTTTGGGTCTCATCTGGAGGAGCGAATTGGAGAGGAGACTTTGTAAGAGAAGGAAGGAATAAAAAGACAGTGATCTGATGGATGCTACAGAGGAAGAGGACTCAGAAAATAAAAAAAAATCAGCAGTGTGTTTTTAGGGGGATGATCAGAGGCAAGTCACAAGGGTCATTACCCATGGCTGAGGGGGGTCACAACTTTTTACACTCCCAGGAGTAAGCCAGCATTGCATTTGGGGGTACATGGAATCACCAGGCACCAGTCCCTGGAGAATGGGGCACCCACGTGCTGGGCAGTGTACATGGAGCTGCAAAGCCCTCGGGAGCAGCCGTGGGGTTCTGCTGGGGGAGCAGCACAGATGTGAAGGGGCTGTGCCTCTGGGGGGCTGCAGGAGCTCTGGGGTCACTGCTGGGCGCTCCTGCATGCAGGGACTCTCAGCAGGCACCGCCACTCAGGGCTGCTTTGTTTCCCAGCCAGCCCGGCAGGTTTGTCTCAGGGAGGAATTTGCCTACAAACCAAGGATGTGCAATAACAAGTGGCCATTTCCAGAGTAATTTCTCTGACCCTCACCAGCATTTCAAGACGTGTCAAATGCAATTGGCACCTCTACACTGCCAATTTTAGAAACATTTTGCTTTGGAGGAAGGACTAGAGCACTGTGATTATCCCTCCCCTCCTGGCAGCTTTAGTAGTCGTGCAACTTGCAGGGAATGTCAAAGATGTACAGCATGTAAAAAATCTCCAGCAAACCCTCTTTCCCAGAGCACTGGAACGTGCCTCTGTCCTCCTTTAGACTGTGGAGGATCTTTGCCTCTTACATGAGAAAAGATCCTGGCTGAGGTAGCTGAGACATCTACCTAACAAGCCCTGAGACAGTAACACCAGTGACAGAGGGACTGATTCTGCTGTCAGCAGGTGGGGAGCCAGTGGAGCCAATGGGAATCAATGTTTACTTCTGTTGTGCTGCCTCGCATGGACACTGATAAATGTTATGAATTTTAAAAATTGAGATTCACATTAGCTTCCTTTAACTCATTTTAGATTTTCTGCTGAGCTTTATTAAGTGGCTTTTAAAAGCAGTTTAACCTCTACAGCTCTTACTGCAACAGCTCTTAACAGCCCTGTCTCCCAGCCTGTCTTGCATGAGGAATAAAATGAATCCATGGAGGCTCAAAGAAGAGCAGGAGGGCACTGGGGATGAAGCAGAAAGTCCATTGTGTGGGAGAGCCTTGAAGAGCAGGGAGATGAAGGATAATGGTGCAAGGGGATGTCAGGTGTATCTCAAGGCCAGTTTGAGCAAAGGTGGCAGATCCTTCAGAGGATTGTGTCCTGAGGCATCATGCAAAGCTGAAGATCCAGAGATATTTCTGGTCCCTTGAAATACAGGTAGAGGAATCTTAATGCAAGGCTTGAGTTTTCTCTGTCCTGCAGAACCATACAGATAGGCCTAGGCATTTTCAGGCAACAGATCTGAGCCGATCTCCTACATATTAGTGTAAATCAGGATTAGCTCTGATGGGCTGAAGTCAGTATCCTCCTGATTTTTAAGGTCTGATCCAGTTTTCCCTGAAGTCAGTGAGAAGATGCCAGCTAACTGTTCTTGGATCAATCTCTAAATGCCTTGTTTTAATATCCACAAGCTGCAGTAAAACAATCCACATTTCCCCTATTCCACCCTAAATTCTGCTTGCCACCTGACATTTAATTTTTCATGAAACTATTATAATTTTTAATAATACCACTGCATTTTCTTGACTAAAGAACCTCTGGAGACCCTGTCTGAAAGAAAAGCTTCCACATCTCCTCTTGTCCATGCCTTCAGGTATATCTGCATCCTAGCAAGCCTTTCCTAAGCATCTCTTCAAAGACATTCACAGCTTCATCTCCTCTAATCTTAGATGCGTATTTGACATCACTAAGTATGCAGTTACACAGTAAACTAGTGGTGAGAGATATGCAAGTGGCAAATCTCTGTTCTGGTGGCTAAAAATCAGTAATCCTGCTTCAGCTTTCACTGATTGACTGGAAACTGAAGCAGGGGAAAAGCAGTCCCAGTATGGACAGAAGAGTAATGCTGATTTATGGGAGGCAAACCTCTGAGATAGTGATTTACTCCCTTGGGATTTTTCTCTGAGAGATGACACCACACATCTGTGGGACTGGAACCAGGAGAGATAAAAGTCTGAGTTACTATAAGCAACCAAAGAGGACCAAGTGCTCTGGAGTGGAGATGTGCCTCCAGGGACATAACTCTCCTCCCCTATCGGCAATTCACTTTTTTACTATTGATTGTAACAGGAAGGGAGAGATGGAAAACTCATGTAATTCCCTGTCCTTGGGGTTGTGGCCTGGGGGAAGTTGATGCTGTCTAATCTAATAAGGATATGGTACAGCCTGGATCATCTGGGCTCTCCTCTCGTCCTCTGGGAGTTGTGTGTAAATGAACACTAGAGAAATGAATTAAAAGTCCCCCGAAAGAAAAAGGGGGAAAAAAAAAAAGCAGCTGATATTTCTGGTTTGTTTTGAATGGCGACTGACTTTCCATCAATGCTCTCGTGCCACTTTGGAGGCAGACTGCCCAGCAGAAATGTAGGAGGATTCAACTGCTGCCTTTCCAAGAGGGCAGGCTGTGCTCTGGAGAAGGGGTATGGCAGGGAAGGGGTGGCAGCCGTGGGGATGAGCAGGGCAGGCTGAGAGCAGGTTTGCAGCAGGCACGTGCCTCTCTGTGCTGGAGCCAGGTGGCCAGCACAGCACATTAAAACAACCTCCCAAAGCCATTGTGTGCACATGCTGCTCCTGGTGCAATGTCACACAGAAATGAGACAGTGCTGTGGCATTCACCTGCTTCAAGCTAAACCAGGCCTGACACACACCCCTCACTAAGTCAGAAAGGAGCACCTTTAGCCAAAGCTGGAGAGTGTCCCAGGAGCTGGGCTGGGTGCAGCTGTGCCTTCACCCTGCCTTCCACCTTGCACAGAGTGCTTCCTCAGAGCCCATGTCTCACAGGATAGGAGAGGTGTGTTGACTGCAAATCGGGCTGACGTGGCAGGCAGCAGTGGCAGGTGGGAAATGGATATATTGCATCCCAAGATGATGCATCTTCCCATTCAAATCAGCTCACCAGCACAGATAGCCTTATGTCTGCAGAGAACACTATTTAGATGGCAGATTTTATTCAGATGGCATCTGAAAGTTATTTTTTATTGAATTTAATTTTAATTAATCATGTTGCCAAGGGTGGGCTGAAGTGGCCTCTGTTTTTAATTTTTTCTCCCCAGAGTGGATGTCTTTAAACTCCTTCCTATAATGATATGTTTGTAGCTTGCAAAAATGCAGTCTGGATTTATTATTCTGCCTCTTGCCTTGTTCCTTCTGATCCAAGAGAGAACACTGCAATGACTGTTGGTTAGAAAATTAGTTAAGTGAACTGTATACAGTATTCTCTTTCTGTATCACTTCTTATTAGGGAAAAAAGATAATATAGTTCCCTCTCTCCCCTCCACTCACCCTGCATTTCATCCAGAGCTCATGTAAGGAGCATTTCAATGGACTGCTGCAGCCTGCTTGCAAAAGGGCTCATCACATCTAAAAGCCCTTAGGATAACTCTCCATTTCTGGTGCAAAGTGCAGCAAGTGTGGACGAAGATGGTGCTGAGATACCAAAGCACAGGTGCTAAAGCAAGAAGCCTGCCGGGGTCGCTTCTGCACTGCACAAGCAGCAGCTTGTCACCTGCCTCACGTTTGAGCTCTGCCTCTGCAGCACTCAGGATTTCAGATATTTGAAACACAGCGCTGCCCTTTCCCTCTGGGTCCAAATGATCAAACTCTTCCAGCTCCACGTGCTCCATTTGGTGGGTCCCAAAGCAGAGTGCTGCAGCAGCAGTGAGCTCACCCATACAGATAGCTCACAAATTTAAACAAAAAAAACAAACAAACAAAAAAAAGATACTTTCTACCAGCTGCAGCCTGGCAACAGGAGTCTGCCCGCTGCAGGTGGTCTGTGCATGGTATTTGGAAATCAGAGACATGGGAGGACTATAAATGGGGGCATGTACAAGGTAGCTGACCTCTTTAGCAAAGTATGGACAAGACATGCTGCAGCCTGGTTAAAAATATTGTCAAAATTAAACTGAATTTGTAGCAGGTTAAAAGACAGAAATATCCTTGTAAAACTTTATTGCTGTGCATTTAATAGTGGATTTTGCTTGTTGGTATGGGCTAGCTAAAAGAAGGAATTTTACCAAATTCAGTCAATTTATTGCACAGGGGCCATTTTGAGAGGATATCTGACAAAAGAATAGATGAGCCTGTTATGAGAATAAACTCCCAGACAACTGAAAGGACAGCCCCAAGGAAGGCCAACCTGATGAGAATGGAGAGCTATTAAATGAAGATACTCCTTGTACTCCAAATCCAAATATATCTCATGCAAGAGCAGAGCTTTCTAAAACAAATCCCTGTGATAGATGAAGGATTTAGGCACAGCCAGGTTGTCTGTTTAATGAATTCTCTGCATTTACCCCACCAAGGGAGGAAAACCCAAACACTGCTGTTCAGAGCCTTTTTCATGTGGATTAGAGCAGCCGCAAATGACAGAAGACTAATTTTGCCTTGTTTCCCTCCTTCACAGCTCATCTGTCCTACTTTTTACTTTTAAAGGAATGAGTAATTAAACAAAAAAAAAAAACTCCAATATTTATGGATGCTCTGGTTTTTTTACACTCACTGACTGTATGTGAGCCAAGAGCCTAATTGCATATTTTAGGCACATATGTAATTCTTTGAATGTATCAGGGAGGCCTTGATTTGGAGGGAAGAAAGATGGCTCAAAATGAAGTTATATGCCCTTTTATGTACTGGGCCATGTCCTATTCTGAAGGGACATTTTCATCAGGAGTTCTACCCCCTTTCTGATTCAATCCTGCATTAAGCCTGGCCTGTTGACAGGAGCTTTAGGAACTGCTGGGAAAAGAAGGCTCAGTGGATTATCTGATACACCACAGAAAAGAAGAAAGGTAGAGATCATCCAAGAGGATGCCATTTGGACTGCATGGGATGTCAGCCACCTTTCAGAGGGTAATAAGCTGAAATCTCAATTTTCAGTCATTCTTTCTTTGATTTTATTTTGAAAGTGGATATTGAAGCTCTGCACATGGAGCATTTCACAGCTGACCTCTGCTCACAATAAATACCCAGTCTGATGGCTAACCCCAAGCAGTTTGTAAGGAACAAGAGTCATTGGCAATTTTTTGGGTTTTATTTAATGAACTGATCCACCTGGTAGTTGAAAAAGAAGCCCTTTCATCTTAAAGCAAAACTGAAGCCCTCTGTGGCTGTGTCCCTAGGAGCAGCCACAGGATGATGCTGGGTGCCTGTACCCAGCCCTGCTCCCTGAGCTTCCTGTCTGGCCAGGCTGTGCAAAAGACACTCAGAAGAGAGTGATGTGGCCTGAGAGCTACAGCACATGCTGAAGAATTCCCAAATGGAAAAGTCTCCATGAGTACTCAGTATTGTGCAGCCCAGACTTCGGCAGCACTTTCTGTTACAAAGAAATGTAACAGCTCATCATCCTGCAGCTGTGGGAGGCAGGACAGACACCCCACCAGGACTGCCTTCCCCAAGAGCTCCAGGAAGGAATGATGGCCCTACTGCTTGCTGACTATCAAATTCCTGCCCTCCAGGGACCATACTTCTTCTTGGAAGGAGGTAAACACTCCAGAAAGGTAAAGTTTCCCTTAGCTTCCCTGTCTTGAAAGCTCTTTGTGGATCCCTCTGAGAGATCCCTTTGTCTTAACTGGTTTTAAATGCTTGCTTTTGGCACCTGAGTCTCACCCCAAGAATCAACCATGAGAAAATGAATAAATGAATCTCCCCTTAGGATTCACAGAGGCAAAATGCATTGGGGAACCTACTGGGCTAAGTCCAAATCCAGCTCAGATTTGCCTTAGGAGTAAATCCAAGCTGTCTGTCTTCATCCTTGACCTGGTTACCTTTCCCTTGGCACTTCAAAATCCTTTTTCCCAGACTAAATAGCACAAGAATAGGTGTTAGCAACCATCCAAGTGAAGAGTTACTTTAAATCCAGGCTGAGTTTTTGACTTCTCTTCCTGTTCTCCTGAGCCACCAGCTATGGAAGTTTTTCATCTCTGATAAAGCAGATTAGCTGCTGGAAATGTCAGAGAGAGGCTACAGCTGGCTGCACAGTGGGGAAATATTTCCCTGCTAGCCCTGGAAGCTGCTGAACACCAGACCCCAGGAGAGATGCTCCACAGTCCGTTGCATAAAGCGACTTGGCCTGTGATGCTGCTAATGCAGAAACATCCCAATGTGCTCTGCTCAGTGAAGTTCACCAACAGCAGTGAGTCAAACCTACAGACAGCTCAGTGGAGGGGAGGCGGGGCAGGTATTTTTTCCTTTTCCTACTTCCATTTCTTTCTTCTTTAATTTTGGTAATGGATCAGAGTCAAATGAACAACATCTGGCAATTAGCACATCCCTTGCCTGGCTCCGATCTGCCACTAAGTTCTGAGTGTTTGCCTTTATTTTTAAATCGGTGGCTGTCAGAGAGAATTAAATGGTGCCTAAAGAAGCACGCAGACGTTATAATTAAAGGCACGCCAACCTTGACAGGTAGCTGTGAGTGGAAATTTCAACTTTTCATGGGAAAAGGGGCTGTTGGCATGCGCATGTGCTCTTAAACTCCATGTGTTTCCCTCAGCTGATTTATCCCCAGGTGCTTTTTATACACCCATACTTGCAATTAATTGTCTCTTTGTCTGCTCCATTTCAACAGCCATCCAGCCCAGTATTTCGAGAGGAAATGTTCTTTAAATCTAGGAGTAAAACTGGAATCCATTAGCTGTGATTGCATGTGCTGCTGTGGGACTTTGCTGTTAACAAGGATAGAAATGATATAATGGAAAACAGAACAAGGAGCATAAACCTGCTAGTGCGCAGAGCATCCTGAAATGATATAATCCACATGCCTTCTAGCTAGGAATGAATGCCTGGTGCCCTGGGCACTTTCCTGCCAGGCCATGTTATTATAATCATGGTCTTCCCCCTGCTCATTCTGCTCCTTCTAATTTAAACAGGGTCAAATCTTCCTCCTTACAGGACTGACCTTCCTGAATCACAAGACCAGCTGACTCTTCTAGGGAATAATGGGAATGTGGAAACTGGGTTCATCTGCTACCTGCTCAGCTTTGACCCCAATGCTGAATGGAGGACAAACATAATGTTAATAGGATCTAGCCTGGACTCACACCCTTCTTCCAAGGATTTCAGGCCTCTGAGGCTGCCAGTCCAGCATTTTTCCTGTCATTGGTTTAGGGCTGTAATTGAAGGGCACATATGGCATCAGGCTGTGATCCACTCTCAGTCTTAGGGCTGCAGAGGTGGGCAGAGCTGTATTGCTGTTGGGAAGGGCTGTCCTGACGTGGGGTCTTTGTGCTTTCACACAGCTGCAAGTTTGGATATCACACCAGGCAGCCCAGGCTGGAGAATGTAGGCCCCCCATATCTTACCTTTTAAATCTGTATCTGCCACAACTTTTGGTCTCTCAGTGATTTTACCTGCTGTCTGCAGGTTTAAGTTGGGCAGCATTAATAACAGCCACCAGATTTAACAGCCCCACCATCCTATCTGGGGTGACTTCAATAAGGTGACACTGACAGTCTGGTTCTTAAGTTTTCAAGAAAAATTTTAAACAAACTCAAGCCAATGATCCTCACACTGCCTTCACTGGACTTCCTTGGCTTGCTCTACTCCCTATAACCTTGTTAAACACCTATCCCAAGTTTAACAGCTACCTCTTAAACACGCTTCCAGCTGCCCATCCAGCCAGGGTAGGCTTTCTGTCCACCCTGGAAAACTGAGGTGAATTTTGTGCCACTTCAGTTAGTGTCCAAGGGAAGGAAGCCAAGAGAAAGATTTAGGAGAGAAGGGAGGAGCAATAAAGGCATGGTAAAGCCAGGCTAATCACTGGGACTGTGTTACGGAATAAACTGTCTTCCCATCTTCTTGCTGCAAAACTGCTGTAGTTGGAGAATGACTGAAGGAAATTAAATCCAAGGTGAGAAACACCAGAGGGATGTAACTTCTCTCTCTCTGTCCTGCACCTTGTAGCTTATTCCTACTCTATCCCTGCATCTCTCACTCAACTTACGATATCCATCTCCTCCTTTTCTCCCCTCCTTCCCCTGCTCTCATCCTCAATCCCTCTCCCTGCCCCTGATGGATGGAACCATTAGTGGAATCACTGTAAATAATGTGTAAAGTTGGAAGTTACAACAAGGTATCTCATTAAAGCTGCTTCACTCATCTTACTTCCCAATTAATGTTTAAGGCTTCGCTGGAATGCGGTGACAATATGTCACAGCATATCATTGTGGCAGGCGACAGGAAGTTAATAACCCACTGGCCCTTAAAGAAGCCTTTAATGTCAGCTGCAGAGGAGTAAATAACATTGGTTTCTTCCCCCTCCCCCCCAGATATTCCCCCTTCTTTTTCCTCTTTTAATTTGCTGCAGGAATGAAAGAGTTTGTGCTGAAATAACATCATTATCTCATAAAGCCGTCTTCCCACCGAGGGGGAGCACAAAAGGTGTTGCCCAAGGGACTCTGGGATTTTCAGCAGCTTGACAAAGTTGCTCCAACTCCCCACCCTGAAAATCCAGGAACTCCTGGAGTGTTTGCCTTCACCATCCTTTCTGCCTCCATTTGGGGCCTCCTTACTTTTTTAAAAATAGAAATCCCCTCACCCACCATTTCTTAGTATTAATTTCTATCCCCTTCCCACGCCTGTGAGCCCCTAAACACAACTTCACAGCATCAGTGTAGTCAAAAGTTTCTTTTCATGTCTAAGAGCTTTATCTACTATTATTGAAACTTCCTTTGACGTTGCTGCTTTCCGGGGGACAAGTCATCTTTGCCTTTAATTCCTCTAAGTGCCTGTTCACTTTGAGTGCAATTGCTGCTCTTTACCCTCCTGTTGCTGCATCATGGGGCTTAAGCCCTCCTGGACATCAACCACCACAGGATCCAGACCAGGACTGGTCCTGAGAGACTCCACTGGAGTCAAGGAAACTTCTCTAGTTCATCCCACAGCTGCCAAAACTGGAACTGAGCTCCTGACTCCAGAGGAGGTGCTGTGGCAGCAGTGTCACTAGCTTGTTCCCCTCTGGGGATGTAAAGATCCATTAATCACACTGTGATATAACATAAAGGATCCATTATTGGAAACCCATTTTGTAGATATATTTTTCCCAGGAGAAGAAAAGAACAAAACCCATATACGTGTAGCATTTATTTTTAAAAAATTACAGGAAAAGTGTCTAGGGCTTGGGGAATGAATCCCACAAACTCTCTGCTCAGCTCAGCCACAGACCAAATATATCACAGTACACAAATCATGCATGGATTTCTCATGGCTTCTATTTCCTCCAGTACAGTGTGTCTAAAAATGTTTGCTCTCCACATCTGGGTTATTGCCTTAGTGTTTGGAAAGGTCTTTCAAATTTCAGGCTAAACAGTCAAGTGTTGTGACTATATAAATACTTATTTTACTTATTGTACCAGAGGTATTTTAAATATGGCCCTAGACTTCTGTTTTAATAATAGGAAAATGCAGGGTGAATATCAAGAGCAGACTCTTAGCAATGAGATTAACTGTGAATGAAAAAGGTCCCAAATGAAAAGTGTATGTTGGTTCTTCCAGAGCATATGAAACTCCACTAGTTCCAAAATTTTGGAAGGCATTGTTCTTTTCCAAGGGAACAGGGATGGCCAATCAAGCTGTGTTGCATTTTCACATCAGCCTGAATGCGCTATAGAACATGCAGTGCATCTCAGGTGATGGAGAGAGCTCAGGAGGGGACCACGAATCCCAAGGAAGTGCAGGCAGTAGCAGAGTAATTGTGGAGCTGAGTCTTCAAGAAGCCAAAGTTTGGTCTGTGCAGCCCTGGAGACAGACTTCAGCACTTTTGGGAAACCACAAAATGGAAGCAGCTGGAATTCAGCATCCCATGAGAGACCCCAGTCAGGGGTGAACTGAGGTCCCTATCTTGTGGGAGGGGCAGGGAGGTCTGCCCCAATCCAAGGGTCTAGCATGGCATCTCAAGCCCTGCCCAGATCTAGACCTTTGTCCCTCCACCTCATGGGTGACTCCTTCAGCCACCTGCTTCTTCATCCCCACTCTGCTGAAGTTTGACAAACTGAAAGTTCCCACAGTGCTTTGAGATCCTCAGTAAAAGGCACTGCAGAAATGCAAATGTGCTCAGTTCCTAGCTCAAATACATTATTGATTTGCTCATTTGCCAGGGGCCACTTGTCAAAAGTATAACAGCATTAGTAGCACTTGACGTAATAGGGGAATGGAGAGGTCTGTGATTAAGTTTAGACAGCCTTGTTTGACTTAGTTAATTGGTTAAATATATTCAGTTACATGTGATGCTTCAAAATTTCAGCTCCAATAAAGTATTATATTAATTTTAATTAAAGCTCAACAGAGCTGGCCAAATATTTCTATTTTCTGAATATTTTTCTTAATCATATAATTCATATTCTGATAAAACAGGGATTCTGGTAGCAACTAAGGCCTGGAGCACTTTGTCTGACCACGAGAACTTGAAAGAAGAATAGATAGACTAACACTGAGGAGAAGTGAATTTATTAAAATCTTTCTAACCTGAAGGAAAAATTAGGTGGAACAAGGAAAAATTCCCCTCTGTCTCAAGACAGGATTAACTTATGTCTATTCTGACAGATGTATTTCTGCTACTTCATAAAAATCTAAGACTGTCATGAAAACCATAACTGCAAGAAGTTGCACCTCCTCCTAAGTTTGCCCAGAAGCCTTAGTGTTAGCAATCCCTGATCATCACTTGCTGTTCCCTTGCTTAAGACCTGCATCCATCACAGCAGGAGGGGCAAGGAGCATCCCATGTGTTGCCTTAGCTAAGAGTCTCAAAAAGTGAAGATTCTCACCAATGAACCCTGAATGATTCCAGAGACAGAATTCCTTTCACTTCCTGATTAAGGACACTCTTGTAGGACTCCTCCTTTATTTCAGTGTTTTTCCAAGGAGAAAGCATTCGTGCCAGAGACATGCTCACACCAAAGGCAGATTTGCAAAGAGATGCTCCACATGGCCAAGAAGCTTTCCTTAGCTCTTGCCTGGAGAGGTTCAGTCTGGCTTGCTGAACTGCTGCCATCCTTGGGCCATAAAGATCTCCACCCAAAGCACATCTGTAGTTGGGTGAGGCGTGTGGAAGCCCCAGTAACACTGTCAGACTGGTACAACTGGAACCATCTCACCTGACCACTGCAGCACAGCAGGACATCCAGCAGGTGTTGAAAAGGAGGCATTGGTGGACTCCAGTGAACCCCACTGATGCTGTAATTACAAGAGTGGGTATTGCCTTCGTAGTGACAGCAATTGGAAGTGCAAATACAGCCGCAGCACATTAAAAATAGCCCACTGCTCTCATGAAGCAGCAGCTGCATCTGAGGACTTGTCCCAGTGTGGAGCTCTCAGGACCTCCCCCCTCCCCCCACAGCTTTCCTGCCAGCTCCCCACCCCTCTGCTTGGCATTTCAATTATTTTTACTTCTCTCTCCTTAAATGCAGATTCAAAAGATCTGGAAGAAGAAAGACAGAAGACAATTTCTTTGCTTCCTACTGACCACAGTCTAGTTTTTTTTTTTATTTTACCTACAGAGACAGTCAGTTAAAAAAATGTGATCTTTTTCTCTTGCAGTGTTGGGATCCAAATCTTTAAGCTTTTAATTTTCTATCAGTGGAGCCAGGACTGGAAGAGGGTGGAAAGAGCATCTATTCTTTCAGCTGATCTGTCCCTGAGAGCATTTAGCTAGGTGTTTTGAGCCTAGTGATAAAAAATAACCCCCTTTTGCATGTTTTTCCCAGTGCTCTCTGCTGCAAGATCATTAAGGCTCTGATCTCCTGAATTCCCCAGGATCTAAATGGCCAGGCACATCTATAAGCACTTCATTGATCAAGGACCCCAGCTTGGCCCAATGGTCACACCTTACATAAAAGATGAATTCATAAATCTTCTTTAGAGCATCTGTATGTGGTAAATGATGTTCTTGACAGGGCTGATAAACCTCAGCGCCAACTTCTGCTGGTTTGACTGTGTTTAATGACGCACCCCACTCTTTTTATCACCTGTTATTTGTACACCTCCCTTTAGATCCAACACAGCAGGGAGTGCCTGGAGCAGAAGGTGGAGTGCCCTGCTCCTTCCCAGAGCTCTGGCAGGAATGCTCCAACTCTAAATAAAATGGGTCATTACCAGTTTTGGGGTGACTTGCTCTCCCTGATCTTCCTCTAACCCATATCAGACACCATAAAGGTGGATGAAGGGGCAGCCTCCAACATCAAACGGGACACAAGAACAAAACCCCATGCATTGCGTTAAGGATTCATAGCACTGATCCTGGGCAGCACCAGGGTTTGCAGAATCGTGCTGTCAGCAGTGTTTAACAAATATGGCAGTGGGATAATGCTGCTGTTTAACAAGGGCAGCAGTGGCATAATGCATAAAAGGCCACAAGCAGGTTGGGAGCCAGTGTGCAGCAGCCTAACAGCAGGAGCGTGATACCTCGCTCTTGTGTTAGAGGAACCAGAGTTATGTTCTCAGGGGAGCCAGTCATGGGGCTGGGACAGACTGAGATATAATTATGGAATAATGCATGTTCTTTTCCCACCACTCCCCCCTTTCTAAATTAGCTGTCATGTCACTAAAAACGTTTCTGTGTTCCACAATCAGTCCACTTAACTGTAACAAAGCAGTGCAGATCTATCAAACTCACAATGAGCTCCACTAATGACCGCTGAAATTACCAAATCATCCCAGCTTCCCAACACCCTGCCCTTCCCTCCGCACCCCTCGTCAATCAGCACTCTGCTTGTGGCCCTGCTTCAGGGGAAAGCATGGGCTCAGCCTCCACATCCACCTCACTTTGCCATGCCAGGGTGTTCTTCTGGATGCGGAGTGTTGGGGTTTTTGGGATTGTGCCTTTTTCTCACTGCGAGGGGGCTGCTGGATGCCAGGGGTGGCAGTAGGCAGGCACTGGAGGCACTGCAGAGAGAGCAGCAGAGGTACAGGCAGCAGTAAAATACCAGCAGAGTGCATTGTTCCTGGTCCCTGGTGCGCATCCTTTTCTTTTTTTTTTTTTTTTTTTTTTTTCCCCTTTCTCTTTTTTTTTTTTGTAACCGCTCCTCGGAAGTGCAATCTCGCTACTATTCAGATACAATGTGGCTTCTATTCTCTCTCCCAGTTTTAATTATGTGTCCTCCACTGCTCCTTCTCCAAGCTGGCGGTCTCTGAGATTCATAATTTCAGCCTGACACCATAGTAACCACTTAGTTTGATTCAATACTCTAATGTCATCACTGGCTGGTCTTGAATAGAGCAGGGAGAGAGGGTGTAATTTGAAGGCAGCATCACATAGAAACTGCAATTATTTCTCCCTTTCAGAGGGAAATGTAAACAAAAGGTCATCACTGGTCAGTGCTCTTCATTTCCACCCTCACACACTCACAAGCTGACTTTTTTGTTTATTGTTTATTTCCTCACCCACTTACATGCCTCCACACGGACACCAGGAGCAGCAGCCAGTGCGAGTTATCATCCTGTGTAGGGGCATGGCCACTCCACTGGGAGGACTCCTCTGGTGTTTGAAAATGGCCACAGCTTTGGAAAGCAGTCTGGGTCCCATGAAGAGACTGGAAGGGACTGTCCCTGATGGGGCACGGAGCTGCCACAGCCAGAGGCTGCAACAGGCAGTACACACCAGTGACAGACATCCCTGGCTTCTGCTGTCCTTGCATGGAAAGGACTTGATTCAGATTCTCCTGTTCTTCCTCCCTTCTCCCATACAGTTCCCACACAGAATTTCTTACACTGCTCCTCTTCCATTAAATATGTGAGTCTCTCCCCTGGAGATGAGACTCCATGACTCCAGGAATGACCCAAGAGCCCCTGAGAGCCCTCCTGTCCCCTGCCAGCTCAGGGGGATGGTCACACAGGCTCATACTGGGGCACTAGAGCCACAGCACAAGAGACTTGCCCAAGGTCCATGGTTTGCCCTTTCTCTGGACACAACCTTTCTCTGATCCTACTGGGAATGGCAGAGACACATAAGATGAATATCAGAAAGACAGATGAATGTGTGCACACGGAAAAATGCAATTCACTCGGCAGCATTTGCTGCAAATCCTGCTGCACTAAATGAAGCTTTCCTGCCTCCCCCCAATGGTTCAGTGATAGAAAGGAGTTAAGTGAAAATAAATGCTCATATCAAATCACAGGTATTGATTTTCTGAGCTAGTAAATGAAGGCACTTTATCTCCGATGGGAGATTGAATATCTGTGTGCCACGCTTTGCTCCATTTTCATAAAAAGAAAGGCATGCTGGAATTATTTTACCTGGCTTCTCATAAAGTGTAGAGGGAGCAGATTCTCATGTCCATGACATGGGGTATCAATCAGGAGCAACGTCATCACAGTGATGGAGCCACTGAGGATTGACGATGGAATAGCAAGCCTGGAAGGCTGGTCCTGGGCATTGGCTCATCCTTTGGCAGATGTGGCAGTGCCTTTCATGGGTCCCTGTAGTCCCCTTCCCTTCCCAGGTGATGGGGACGGGCAGTTCTCTGCAGTTTTTGCTTTGGTTTGCTAGAAGGTAATCTTACATCTAAATCATTTAATTCTACTGGCTGGTTTGAGATGAGAACAAGAGTTTCACTGCTACTTATGCCCTTTCTGAGCTCTAATGAGCTCTGAGCAGGATGTGATATTAAAATTATAGGTACATTACATTTAATAATCTGCAGAAAGCCTTAAAGGGAGCTGTCCATGGCCTTGAGGAGTCGTTTAGAAGATCAAAGCTGACTGTTGCAAAGTAATTCATGTAGACAGGAGAAGTCACACTCACAAAGGTCCTTGGAAACTGTCCTGTGGCTATTGCTCTGTCCAGCACTAGCCTTACAATTTCTGCTGAAGTCTGAGAGAACAGGACCAAAATCAAGTTCACCACTTTAGTGGAGAAAAGCTCATTTGTCCCATTGTGGATTCCCATAGGACAACAGGAGAGAAAATTGTGTCTTGATAATCAAGAATCTGAAATGTGGGAAGTGGCAATATGTGTCTAAAGAAGAAACAATTTTCACTTTGCTTGGGAGGAAACCTACAGTATAAGGGAAGCTGACCAGACACTGTCCCTGTCAGCCCCTCTTCCACCAGCCACTGAACATGGCCCTGCAGGGCAATGCTGTCCTGAGGTCAGGCTCCCAAGGTGGACTTTGCTGAGCAGTTGCAAAGCAGCACTTGAAAATAAAAGAAATGGTTTTGTGACAGTGTCCTTTGAAATTTACGTTACTGTTTTGGAGTTATTGTACCTCCTCAAGGTGGTATATGAAATCTTCCAGGAGCTCAGATCTGCCCAGGGAGCTGGGCACTTGAAATAAATAAATGGAACAAAGCACTCTTTTACAGATCTCAATAGAAGCACTAGAGTCACTTTTGTCAGAGTCATGGGGCAAATAGGTGAGAATTCCTTTTTATTCCCAGTGAATAAAAAATTCAATTTGTTTGAATAAAAAGCATTATCATTCTGTTTTGGTAGGACTTTAATTTTCATTATGACAATCATTTTACACCACCAATATTTTTAGCCTCTCTTTGCAACTGGCTGTGGGGTTTGGGTTTTTTAAAGGGGAGAAGGGGGATTGTTTAGGGAAGGTTAGGGTTTTTTTGTAGTGGAGGAAGAGGACATGCTACTTTTTATTTTTATCCCTCCCACCCACTTGTCTGAGGCATCTTTTTTCAATAGTCTTCTTACTGCAACAAGCAGGAACACCACCCTATACAACCTTTCCACAGAGTGCAAACATCAATCCTCTCTTACTAAGCTGAAGCTAAAATGCTCATAGACAAACTGTTAAAAAGAGGAAAGCATCCATGCTGTGGTAGAAAAGGTAAAATGCAGTAATTGTCCAAACCTTCAAGAAAGAATGTCTCTGTAGGGAGGACCTTTTTCCTTCCTGTGGCAAATGGCCAGAAGGCTCCAGGAAACCTCACTTGACCAATATATATTTATTTTTTATTTTTAGGCATGAAATCATCTTTATTTCCCTTGATTCCTGTGAATTTGTTCTAAGGACAGACGAGAGAAGTTAATACCTTTCCCTGCCCAGTTTCCTTCACACTCTAGCCCTATCTCACGTTGCTGCTCTTTCTTGAGTGCTTTCTGAATCTGATTTATTTGCAGTCTCACAAAGAAAAAGAAAAGGCTCTTCCTTTCACATCTACACCAACAAGAGAGAGAATTGGAGCATGTGTAGACATATAGGGTGAATTAATCTGATTAAATTCAGGATTCTAAGTTTAAGCTAGTCACCCAAAGCTCCTTTTGTACAGTAGGCAGACATCTCATCAATATACAGTCAATGGAGCCAGAGGTGTAATTCATCTCATTCCAAAGTAGATGCCTAAAGTAGGTCACATGAATCACACCCTTGAGAGCTTTTCTTCTCCCCATTGACTGTAGAAGAATCCCACCGTGACTAAATCACTTGTAGATACTGAAACCAACTTTGACTGAGTGGCTTCTCTCCATTGCACAGTGCCACTCCACGCCTTCAAACACTTGCCTGAGCCACCCTTCTCCTCCAACATCTGTGATGCTGAGGCTTTGCTGTTGTCCTTACTTACCCCCAGAAAGTGAGGCAGGTCCAGCTATGGAGATAAAGGGACCAAGGCACAGGTCTCACTGAGGGACCCTGGGGCAGCCTAGAAGAGCACTGAGAGCAGGGTAGAGCAGTATGGAAAAGATGGTGCCCAAATGAAATTATTGTCCTGGTCTTGGATACACCAGAGAGCCCTGTGCAGGACAGCACAGCTTTATGGAGCAGTCCTCTGAAAGCATCTTTTGGCAATCAGAGGAGACCTGTGGAAATTATCATCATCATCATCATCATCATCATCATCATCATCATCATCATCATCATCATCATACCTGGAGTAACCAAGAGAGATAACAGATAACAGATAAAGCAGATAACAACACAGTTGAAGCACTGAAATATTGGAGCTCAACCCTTTTTCTCTGCTATGGAATGCAATTCACTGTCTCTCTGACTCCATTTCCCTCCTGCGGCACTAAAGCAAATGTTTTTTCTTTTCCCCTTCTTGGATTTATCTCTTGGATTTTGAATTTCTTATCCCCTTACTAGGTGACAGGAGATGAAGGTTAAACCCATGGCCCACTAAGCTGTTGATCTCTGGACTTGGTACACAACTTTAGTCCAAGCAGCAACAGCATTAGTATTTGAAGATGGAGGAAGAAATTGAGAGCTTAGCTGGGAATGTGAAATTCATTCACTTGGTCATTTTTTGGGGAAAAGGCATTTTTCCTTTCTCTGCTATGAGATTTCTTAACTGAACTTTAGATTTAAAAGAAACTCAGATGAAGAGAAGAGAAAGAGAGAAGAGAAGAGAAGAGAAGAGAAGAGAAGAGAAGAGAAGAGAAGAGAAGAGAAGAGAAGAGAAGAGAAGAGAAGAGAAGAGAAGAGAAGAGAAGAGAAGAGAAGAGAAGAGAAGAGAAGAGAAGAAAAGAAAAGAAAAGAAAAGAAAAGAAAAGAAAAGAAAAGAAAAGAAAAGAAAAGAAAAGAAAAGAAAAGAAAAGAAAAGAAAAGAAAAGAAAAGAAAAGAAAAGAAAAGAAAAGAAAAGAAAAGAAAAGAAAAGAACCCCTAAACTTAAGCTAGACAGTATGAAAACAGAGCTGTGAAATGCACACCAGCCTGCTCAAGTCTAACTAGAGGCCCTCCAAAGCAGAATCCAAAAGTTATTCGTGAGATTTTGATGCCTAGTGAAGAGAACTTTTTAAAGAAACAGAAAGAAACCTGTTGCAGGCTGAACAAGCCAGTGCTTCACACAGCTGTTTTCATGAATCCAGAATGACAGTTCATACATTATTTAAACCATCCAATTTATTGAACAGCTCAAACAGGTTCTCTCTACACCAGTCAGAGTTGACAAGGGCTCACAGAAAACTTTGCAAAACATTCTGCTTTCAGGCAGTTCTGCTCCAGCCATGGCAAATTTTGCTCCCTTGCCTGGATCATTTGCATGTATAAAGGCCTTGCTCCTGTCACCTCTTTCCTACCTCAGAGCAGAACCTCTGGTGTTAGCAAGAGTCACCTGTGCCTCTTCAGAGTGAGGTGCTGTAGAGCTTCATGGCCCCAGGCCAGTGCCTTCACATGCACTGATGACTCTACTGGCAACATCACAGCACTGATACAACAGAGAGCACAGGAAAAGATGAGCCTTTAATAACACCTATTCTGAGATCTGTTGGAATTGGAATAGCAGACATTAGCTGCAAGGCAAGTGCTCCCATCCATGGGTTTCAAGAGAAGATTGTGTTTAAAATCCTTTCCAGCACTCACGCAGTGAACTGACCACCCTTGGGTATCAAAAAGATGCATAAGCCATAAAAGAAGTTAGAAGTCCACACATTTCCAGATAAAACCCACACAGGTAGGTCTCTTACAAGCTGTGAAACTGGGAAGAAAAACAAACTTTTTCACCCTTCAAATAATCTCTGTTTTTCAACCTGTGCTTGAATGAAAGTTTGTCTTCAGTTGAGGAATCCTAATAAGCTCTTTTTCTTTTCCTTAGTAACAATCCTTTGCCTCTCCAAGATTTTCTCACATCTGAGTCACAAAGTTTTGTGTTTATGTTGGAAATGTGTGTGAGCAGATCTTCTCTAACTAGTAGGGCATTGGCAAGAAGCAGCTGAACAAGAACATGCTGGTACATGCACAGACACACTCAATGGACCCAGCACAGCTAGTTATAAATCTAATAAACTGGCAAGCACTGCGAGCCTTATGCTGCCCATAAATAATTCACTGCCAAGATGCTTGTAGGAACAGCACCCTTTGCATAGTCCACAGGAAATTCTAACAGGTACCAAGCCCCGCTGACTCCAGTTATTAATCCTGTTTATTGCTGCAGTGCCAAAGGGCCCACACAGAATGAGCCCCCTTTGGGCTAAGCACTGTATAAACACAGACTCTTGAGTTTAAAAGGGCTTTGGGAGGAGAAATCTCTGGTATAACTATGTTAGCTCAGCCCCAGGACTGTCAAGACACAAAATTTCTTTCATCTCCAAGAAACAGCAATAGCTTTTAGGCAAGATTCTCTGCTTTGTGTTAGAAATAGACCCAAGCTGCTGAGTCTGGAGTCTGATAAGAATGTGAATGTCTCAAGCTCTAAAAAATTTGTATGAGTTTGACTTACTAGACTGGTCTCTGCAGCATGTTTCAGTCCCCTGGGAGGAAGTGGCTGAGCAGGGAGGAAGAATATGCCCCCTCAGAGGGACCTGAGGGTTGAGGAAGGTCTTGGGAGGGGTCCCAAGTGAACCAGCACTGAGGCAATGTGCAGAGTGGGGAAGTCGCTGTGGTTGTAAGACAGTGTTCTCCATAATGGTTCATGATCAGAGTGAACCAAAAAACAAGGAGAGGGGAATTTTTCTTTGCTGAGAACTTCCACATCCAGAAAATGGAAAGTCAGTATAAAAAATTTCCTTTTCTTTGTCCCCTTTGCTGGATGAGAACTTCTGGTTGGCAGGAGGAAGAGCTGTGGTCACAGAAAAATGATGACTTCTGTTAGGATTGAGTGAATCTGATTCATTTAATGCCAGTGAGGGGCAGAGACCAGGCTCTGCAGTGTGATGAAAGGGATGTCTTGAGGGCACACTGGGGTATCTGAACACAGGTCTCTGGGACACACCAGAAGGCACCAAGGGTGTCCCAAAGGGATGTCAGGGCAAAGGGTGCCCAGGTGCACAGGGCTGAGCCAGCCCCATGGCACCCAGGGAGGCTCTGTCCCTTCCTCCTGGGCACTGAGGTGCCACTGGGTTCCACTGGGTTCCACCAGGTTCCACTGCCAGGACCTTGGTCCATTGTCAGCAGTCCCTGGGAGCTGCTGCCAGGGGCAGGTGGCACATTACAGGGTGACCTCAGTGACTGACACTGCAGTGCCTGTGGTCAGTGCTGTGGTGGCCCCTAGCCCACAGTGTCCACCAGGACAAGACAGGAGAGCAGGGCTGGTGAAAGCATTTGTGGATGCTTTCCCAATCCCCATCCGTAGGATGGCAGAGAGACTCCCCAGCTGCTCCAGGGTGGTCTTGGAGGAGGGTGGGGGTCCCCAGGAGAGCAGTGGAGCCCCATGATGTGACAACAGCCACTTCAGCCTGGTGAGTGAGGGGCCCTGCTGGGCTGGGCAGGGCTGGCTGGGGACCTTGTGCAGTGCCAGGATCCCAAATCCCCACCACACTGGGAACAGGAGACCCAGAAAAATGCCAGGATCCCAAATCCCCAGCATTTAATTTAATTAGATTTCTGATGAATTTAATAAAATTGCTGTAAATCTATGATTGAATAAGGGCAGGCCTGGCTGTGCCCTGGGCATGCTGAGCAGCCCATGTCCTTCCCCCTCTGTTCCCCCAGTCCTGGCTGCTTGGACACTGACTCCCTACTGAGCTCCTCATGAGTTGGAGATCTGGGTAAGATCAGGTTGGGAGTGCAGGGTGCTGAGGTTTCATGAGCTGCTTAGGACAGATTTCTAACCTGGAATACGTCTGCACCACCTTCAGTAAGGAGCTGCTTCCCTTTGGACCACTTTGGATAGGATACACCCTTTGGATAGGATCAGCTGGTGCTGGTGCTCAGGTTTGTGGAATCTGTCTGTTCAAGCAAAGGGAAACCAGGCTTGCTTTGGGGCAACAAGGTTCCTCCAGGAACAAGGGGGCATTTGAGGGAGACATGATTCCTCTCCCTGTGCTCAGCCACCCATCCCTGGGGCTCACCAGGTTTGTGCTCTCCTCTCTCCAGTCACGAACACAGTCTTTGGGCTGCTGCCAGAACAAGTCCCCAGGAACCCTGCCCTAGCCTGCTCCTGTTACTTACAGAAGTTTCTGCCACAGAATTGCCTTCCCAAAACCTCCTATCTGCGCATCAGACATTAACCTCAGATGATCTCTACCCAGGGCAAACCCAGAAGCTCAGTCTGGAAAGCAGCAGGTACAACAGAGGATGCAAGTAGGAGGCAGAATCAATGACTTTAAGAGAAAAACTACAATCACACCCCATGCTGCCACAAAAAACAAGCCAAATCCCAGCTAACAGTGGAGAGAATCACACTTTTTTTTCCGCCAACCAATTACTTAAATTGATCTAATGTAGGAAGTCATCCTGACTAATCCAAATTTTATAGAGCCTAATGGCCATCACTTAGTTGTGATCACACTTTACCCAGTGTGTGAAAGGGACACAGGTCGAGTTAGGGTAGATGCAAAAGCAAGTGAGAGATTATCTGCTTTACAGCTGTAGAAAATGAGACAGGAAAGGAGGGTGGAGGGGAATAAACCCACCCTGATTAAGCAAGGCAGTTCCTTAGCAAATCTCAACTGCATGAAGGGATCCTGAGCAAATGCAGAGATCTCCACTCTGTGGGTTTCTAAAGATTACTCTCCCTGTAATCTGCCTTTTAGGATCTAAATGGGCCATGACAAAAGACCTCTGATTAAGCACTTCTTTTGCTTTGTTACACTTCTGGGTGAAATTGGTGTTCCTGAAAATAAAATAACTGAATAAAAATGAAAAGAGGGACGACTGATTGCTGGCTCGCAGTGCTGGAAGCTCTTCACTGTCTGGTCCAAAGTTATTGGAATTTTAGCCATAACTCATTCTGGGTCAAATGCAACATTTTACTCAACTAGAAATAAATAATTTTATTTTTGGTTTTGTGAAACTTGTTGGAGCTTTATGAAATATTCATATAAAAAATAATACTTTGGTTACTTTTTTTCTACTTTAAGAAAAACTTTCTAAGTATTTTAAAACAGAACCCATTCACTAAAACAGACAGAAGCTACAAAATTATTTGGCTAACCCATGCCTGCAATTCAATGAAATGATTATGAGCTAGTCCATCCAGCTTTAGTATCAAAGGAAAGCAAGCTTCTCATTTAAGTTTCTTTTTCCATTGGGATTTTACAGAGCTTAGAAGACTTAGACTTAGACTTTTTTTTTCTAATTTTCTTTAAAAATTATCCAAGAATTATCTTTGTAAGGACCATGGTGGCTGCAGGGGGAACAAGCAAATTAAACTAACTAAAACCAAAACCAACAAACACAGCAACATTTCCCCAGTGCCTCACCCTGCGCTTGGGGGAAAGAAAGATAAAATTGAACACCATGGTGCACAGGGAGCCCATCTCCTCTCCCTTCAGCAATCCAAGTTGCTCAGCAGCGAGGACATGCTTCCCAGCCATCACAGCTGGTACTGATCCACAGCCATTTAGCAACCCAGGGCACACACACACTCCTTCAGCTCAAAGCTCTGACTTTTTGCTTCCCCCAGGCCAAGCGAGACGCTGCGTGACACAAACGTAGCACGAGTGGTCTCTCCGCGGAGCAGTGGGGATGATGCTCGCAGGACACCTGCACGGCTGGAAGGTCAAGTCCTGAAGTGATGAAGTGACAAAGTGAGGAAGGATGGGAGGGGGGAACTCCTCTTTCCTCTGTGGTGGCCATTGTGCCCTGGTAGGGAGGAGAGGCATAGTTTTACTCATGGAATCTGCATACAAAATAGGGTGTTCAGGGGTGGAAGATAATCTGAACATCTCTCAGAATTGTGCTCTTAGGAAGGCTTGTTGGCATGTTGGCAGGGGAGGGGAAGGAGCAGAGGGAGTTCAGCCCCAAATGCCACATCTGTAGTGCCAGGCACAAACACCTGAGCCAGTAAGGGGGTAAATGTCCCCATGGCTTGCCAAGACAAAATCCTCAGCTTGGTAAGCAGGACAATGACTGTCACAGCAGAATGAATTAGTCCTTCTAACTCCTTCCCTCTGAAAAAGTGTTTCCATTACTCCCAGGTCACCCAGCAGAGGGAACCTGGATTGCAGAGCATTGCTGGTACAACTGACTTAAGTCCTCTTTAGAGGTCTTTCACTTCCTGGGAATGTTGGTTCTTCTTCATCTCAGAGGGAATTTTTCACAAGCCCTGGATCCCTTAAACAGATGTGTGTTTGGACTGCTTTTATGGGTCCATCCAGTTCTCATCCATGGAACTGAACAAAAATTTTGGTTAATGAAGAGTTCAAAGTCTGGATTAGCTGTTTGTTCCAACTGGTTCCTGATTTAGTCACCCAGACTGGGAAGTCAGAAGCATCTCTGAGCAACTGGCCAAGTTGTAAATCTGTAAATCTGTACCTGTAAATCTGATGGGCTGAATTCTGCTCTTCTTTGCCCTCCTGCATACACACCTGAAAAGGTCAGGGAAATCACTTCATCGTGACAACTCTGGAGCAGGAGGCAAAAGCAGAGGAATATCTGAAAGAACCCTGTGTTTTTCAAGTTTATACACTGCTGTTCCAAGGGAGAAAAGAAGTGAATTTCCTCTCAGCCCCAGAGACCTGAAGATTCAACAATGTCCATACAGATGTCAGAACAACTCTCTCCTTCATCTCTCCTTGAAATCTCGAATACCTGTTTCAATATTCCTTTAAACCAAAGGGTGGTTGTTGTTCCAGATACTTTACTTTGCCACTGAATTATTTTTTTGTCCCTTCAGCATCCATCCCCATGCTTCTTTTTGCAATTCTGTTGCCTAATTTTCAAGAGCAAATTGCATGAGAGCACAATCTTTTGTCTTTCACCTCTGCCCCATTACTTGTTAGGTGTACAACTTTCAAAGGAAATATTCCATGGACAGAAGTAGGAAGCAGCTGAAGATTTTGCTTTTGGGGGCAGGCTCTGTGGATAATACTTGACTGGGGAAGATTAAAAAAGCAGTAGGAAACCTGAAGTTTTAGTGATTCACCTCCTTTACTATCAGCAGTGGAAGAGAGCCATGATTTGCCCAGAGGAGAAGGTAATTAGATAAAGCAGGATGCATGTGTGTTTGATAAACTCTTCCCTCAAACACTCAGTGGTTGTTCCAAAATGTGCACAGAAGCTTGGCATTCCCACCAAAAAGCAGCATTCCCAAGGCTGCCGGTCAGAACAGGGGAGAAGGAAGGTCGGAGGAAAGAACAAAGAATTGAGTCGTCCAAATTGAGCCTGCAGAGCCATGTGCTGCCCCCTCCGAGGTACCCAAGTCCTGCTTGCCCTGGGATGCTGTGCCATGAACCTTCAGATGCAGCCAGAGCCCTGAGCTGAAGCATCACAGCCCCTTGATCCCGGCTCCACTGCAGCCAACGTTTGGCGAGGGCTGGCTCCTCACGCCTTCCAATGCACAAATATCCTCGACCACACCTCTGGGGAGAGAGGAAATTGTCAGCCAAGCAAATTGGTTTTTGGATTGCTTTTTGTCCCCTTGTGAGAGCTTAACTTTAGGAGCTATCACGGGAAGGGGTGACATGATCAGGTGAAAACCCCACGTCCCAGAGGTTGCTGCAGGGGCACAATATATATTAATAAACTAATTCCTTACAGCTGAGGCAGAAGCACAGAGCAGCCACTGCTTCTTCAGAAGCCTATAGATTTTTGATGAAGCAGTGTGGAGAAAAAGACCTATTTTATACCTAAATAATAAAAATAATAAAGGGAGACAAATAAATAAATAAGTAAATTCTGCCTGATAAATGCATTATTAGCTGTAGTAGGAGCAATTACAAGAAGAATGGGAAGTGACAGCTGCAGGTCCCAGATAGCCAAAGCACAAAAGTGGAATTTTAGACAAATGTCCTTCAAATAATGGATTTGTTTCTCATCTAGTTTGGGGAGGGAGGTGGGAGGTATGGAAGCATTAGCAGTCTGTGCCTCACATAGGGAGCAGAGATGCTGCAGGAATAATTTAGGGTTTTTTTTCTTCCCTGGTGCATCTGATTTCATATTTGTTTATAGCAATGTGGGTTTCTATGTCCCCACCCTCCCTGCTCAGAGCTATTCCCATAAAGAGAAGGAAAAGAGGGCCCTGGGATTACCTTCTCTGTAAGCATGTCTTTTGCAGGACTGGAATCTCAGATTAGTAAGAGAGTGAGGTGACCTCTGGGAATGGGATCACCAGCTCTGGGAGTGTCCATACTGGGGGGGGCAATGGAAACTTGACGGCAGCAGCCCAGCAGAAACAATCCAGAGACTGCTCTTCGGAGGCCGCTTCCTCCAGGTACCTCAGGGACATGCAGAATGGGTCTGCCCATGGGTGTCTCAAAACCAGGCTGCTTGCTTTGCCTGACCAGCCTCCCCAACACACGAAATCCCCTCTCCCCTTAGCACAGCCCAGGTTCTTTGCCCAGAGCAATGCATTTCACAGCAGCCCTACAGCCCCGGTGGGCCAAACCAGCATCTCTTCCACTGTGACACCTTCTATGTTTGTGAGCCCTGTGTGGCCCAGCCTCCAGCCTGTGTGTCCCCTCTGCTGGCTGATGCTTGCCTGGGACATGGGGGAGAAGCAGCTTGATAGACCATAGGGGATCATTCTGCTCCAGACCTTGTGCCAAATATCCAAGGTAAAGTTGCTGGAGCCTTGCTGTAAAATCTTGCCTCAATGCTTTCCCCAGTAAAGATGAACAGCAAAAAAAGTGAAGCCAATTCCTCCTTTTTTTTTTCCCTACTGACCAGCTCTGTCCATGCCCCTAAGACTGGTATTTGGAGCCACACCTCTTGCCCTTTTCGTATGGAGCACACACCTTTTGCTGCTTTAACCCACAGCACTTTTTCAGCCACACAGTAATGAAAGCCTTCAGCTTTTTCAGGAGCATGGGAAGGCATAGGTGATGGAAGGTGGCGAGAGAATGACTCCCCTGGATAGCAGTGTGTTCCATAATAACAGTGTGAGAACCAGTTGCAATTTTCTGGGGATGATGACACTGAGGTCAGACAAGCTGTATTGTAATTTACATCCAGGAAAATGTAACCAGACATGACCAGACAATGAAGGATCACTCTTTCAGTTATTATGAACAAAGAACATGCAGCAGGAAATCATAGAGGCCTCTCTACAAGACCTCTTTGCCTTCAGCTTAGCTCCATCCCAGCATAATTGCACTCCCTGGCTTGCATTAGTATTTTCTCCTGCCTCTCCCATGTCCTCTTCTCCCTGTGTGTCATTCAGAGCCATTAGCAAAGATTGCACAACCCTACTAGGGATCCCCTGAAGGCATATATAAACTTTCCTCACAAAATATGATCAGTCCAGCCTGAGGCAACACCCAGGAGGGAAGATCTCAGCCTGAGCAGCTACAATTTGGGAAAGGTGCAACAGAAAAGGGCATCTAATAACAGGAAATGTGAGGCAGCCCTAACAGAAAGCACATTACAGGCCTGTGCTCTGCATATAATGTCTTGTCTCCAAGTTAATTGCTCATCAGTTCAGTACATAAACAAAGACTGATGCTGTGACTGTGCAAGTGGCAGGTCTCATTCCACCATGAGCTTCTTCCTGCTAAAAAAGGCTCTGTCTGTGTGCTGTCCCCTGCCTGCCCAGGGTGGAATCTAGGAGAACAGGTCCCCACAAAACCAGGTGTCCCCCCTGGGCCTAAGGAGCTGAGGGTCTGTCACGCTGCTGTGGCTGCACTCTCTCCTGTCAATAGATGTGTCATGGAGCAGAGTTACTGCAGCATCTGCTCATCTCAAATGCAGTCCCTTCTCCAGCCCCAGGAAGGCTTACAGGCAGATCTTTGGTAATTGCAGCTCATGGCTGGTGTTTTGAAACTCTGCCAGTTTTGCTTTTGTAAAAACAGGCAGCTACAGGCAGTGGGACAGCAGCACTGGCACTGCTGATGCAGAGGTATTAGAGCAAAGTCTGGGGCTGGGAACAGGGAGCATCCTGAGGTGAGGATATGCCCACAGAGGACTGGAGGCAAACCCAGAAGCATCTCTGCTGAGGTGTAGGAATATGCATAGGTCTGAAGGAATCTGCGGGAAGAGAATTTATCAGATGGAATGGGCAATAAGACAGGATTGTGAGGGGGTTACAGAAATGACAGGTTAACCACAGATAGACTTGGTTATTTTTTCTTACAGGGATCTAGATTCATCCCACATGAAGAAAGGTACAAGTTCATTCTACCCAATCCTCTGCAGGTGTCTCCTGGAGGTGCAGTGGCACAGACCCATTTATTGACCATCAGATCCCATTTATTGACCATCGAAAAGAGTAGAGGAATCCTGTACATGGATTTGTTTTGTTGGATTTTGCTTCTCCATCCCTTTTGCCATTCCTGTATGCACAGGACTCTGCTTATTGCTCTTGAAACGTTAGCACAGTTTTTGCTCTGGCTCCTCACTGTCCTCATTCCCCTCAGAGCCTAGAAAGGGAAGGGGAGAGAAGGGGAAGCAGTATTATTGTGTTGTGAGGTGGATAGTGGCTCTGTGGTCCTTCTCATCCAGGAGAGGTCAGTCCATACCACCAAGTGGAGCATCACTTCTTAAACATCCCTTTCTCTCTCAGAAGTGGTTGTTCCTATGGTGGCAGCTGAAACTCCTGCACGGCTGTGACACAGATGGAAATGAGATCACTTCTCTCCCAGGCAGTGCAAGATTCAGCCTATTCCCACTCCTGTGAAAAACAACAGGAGAGGGCAACTCAGCCCCAGGGCTCAGTGCACAGATGCAAGGATAGAAGTGTGAAGGAGGAAGTGTTGGAGGGAGATGCCCAGTGACCAGAATTAATCCCTACACCACCTACAAAGCTGTCGATCTCTGGATCTGGATCCAGAGATCCAAACCATCTTATCCATGATCCATGGGTACCCTTGGGTACCATGGTATCTCACAGGGGACTATTTCAAGAGCTATTTTCTCCTTTACCCACAAAGATGTACTTTTCCTGTGCTGGGTGTAAAGACAGCAGCCCTGGAGCTCGGAAAGGCTGTCTCCATCTCATGGAAGATTGCGCTGCCATCCTAGGCAGGACAAACATCCCTTCTGCAACAGTTTCTGCTTTCTCCCTGGAGCTGCCCAGAATATCTCTGCTGGTCAGAAGGGTGTACACACACATCTAAATATTTGTGCATGGACTGAGGTGGGCATGAGCAGGAGCTCCATGTTCACCACTCAGTACGGTCAGCATCTCACAACTAATCTGATGGGTCTTGAAGTCTGCACCAAGCCTGTGGCCACCACATGGCATTGAAGGCTGAATCTGCATTACTTGCTCAGGATTACATTAGCCTCCCTCTCTCTATCTGCTGGGACAGAGCTCCTTGGCACTTGTCTTGGCAAGATTTTCTAAGTAGACTTAAGGGCTATCTGTGAGAAAAGCCAAAAATCTGGTAATCCTGATTGCATGAAACAACTGGTCTCACCTGGAATCATACAGCAGGGGGTGTAATGAAGTGTTGGTGTTTGGCAGCAAATAGGTCCAGACAGATCACCAGGCTGTTTCTAAATGGCAGAGAATGAACGGCCAGAGGTGAAAATTGTCTGTTCTTGGGAGTTCACTGCTTGCAATAGCCTCACTGCCCGGGAGGATACTGTAACTTATCCCATGGCAAAAGATATTCTAATTTGTCTTCAGCTCAGCCTACAAGTCTGTAATCAGTGCTGCTAATCTTTAATAAAAGGGGTTCACAGGAGCCTTTGTTTTTAATGACATGGTGGGTGATAGCTCTTTCTTGTTATAATCCCCTCTCAGAAAGCATCTGATGGGGAAAATGTTTCCCTTGACAGTTTGCTTAAATTTTCATTTGCCAAAACACTGAATAAACTTCTTGTTTGTCTAACGGAACTAGAAGGAATTGTGACACTTTTATTGTTTGTTTACTTCCTCACTGGGGCACCAGCTAAATTGAATATGTCATCACACAGCAATGAGAATCAAGCTTCTTAATTTAACTGACTGGTTTGCAAACGAGGGTCTCCAGAGCACTTCTGAGCCCCACAGACTTTACAGTGACCGAGGACTGAAACACATCAGTGAAGTACAAGCAGGAGAAGCAAAGCAATGGGGACATAATCCCAGAAAAGCTGCTTCTTTTGCAGGGTATCTCACAGAGGCAATGGTCAGATGGTATCTGTAAAACCAGCAACGGGAAGACAAAGAGAGCAAATTTTCCTACAAATCCTACATAATTAGCAGCTTCTGCTGGATTAATGCTACCTCTAATTCTGAATGGGTGTAGGGGGGTCTGCATTTCTTGCCTGAATTCTCTCTATTATTCATGCTTTTTATGCCCTTAAAACCTGGAGTAGACTTACTCTCATTTTACACTGCACTAAGCAAGGAGAGAAGGCAGCAGTCGAGATGCAGACAGAGGAGCAGTCCCCCATGGATCGCTGAGATTTTCAGACAGATCAAATGTTGAGCTTCAGGTAATTGGCAGAGATCCTTTAATGTCTGAGTTTAACACTCACCTACTAGAAGAGAACGCAATTAGGTAACGAGATTTGGAAGAGTCTGAAGTGCCAGGTATAATAATTCAGCTGTAGTGAGCTGTTAAGAGGAAAGCTGAAGGCTGAGAGCTGTCAATTACACCAGAGGTGAATTAATACAACCAAATTCATGCACTGAAGCATCTTATTATTGCTATGATCACATTTTATTATGAAGCAGTTTGGGTGAGGTTATTTTTTTTAATTTATTTATCTATGTTAATTTTGTACAGAGGCAAATAAGTTATGAGTTGGGAATTGTATTAATTTCACTGCTTGGAAATATTTTAATAGCCGATTAGGTTGTTTGTTAGTTGATGCTTTTTTCCTCTCTTCTTTCTGCTCATTATAAAATGAGTCATTTTTTACAAGAAACACCACAGCCTAGCAAGCCATAACCCCTCCTTGTTTTCATGCCCCACAAAATTTACTGGTCACTCCCTAAACTCAGCTTCCTTATCATACATTTTCTTGCCTTCCCTGTGTGCATTTTAAGGGCTTACCTCCCCAGTACAAACAGAAGCCCATTTTGCTCTCTGGAGGGAGAGCAAGCAATCCTCCCCAAGGTAAAAAACTGCATTTCACTCTTACAGCAAGCATGAGGGGGCTCAGCAATCAGAATCCACAATGAAGAAAAATCATCATAGAACCACAAAATGGTTAGGGTTGGAAGGAACTTCAAACATTATTTAGTTTCAACTCCCCCTCCATAGTCAGGATCACCTTCCACTAGACCTCCGAGCCCCACCCAGCCCAGCCTTGAACACTTTCCAGGGATGGAGAATCCTAATTCAGCCACATCCAGCAAATAATGTCACATTTTGAGGACAAGATTGCACTGCACCCTCCCAGCCTGCCATCAGCAGCACTGCTCTTCACAGACCAGGCAGGCTGGAGGTGAACCACATAGTTCAGGGAAGAGGCTAAAGTGCCTTCTGATTCTAGAAGGAGAAAGGAAAAAGCAGAGTTGGGGGAAGAACAAATAAATTCTGTGACTCTCTCGTTTCCTTACAAAACTATGTGAGATAGAAATAACAACGATTAAAAGCCCCGAGATGATACAGGGAGTTTTACCCATCCCATTCAAAGAAACAGAGATGTCTGAATAGTTGCCACTTTTACATTCTAGACATCTCAGGCAGTTTAGAGAAGCTAATTAGTTTTTCACCTTGAGAGGACAGTGCTCCAGGATTTTCCTCCTCCAGACTTGTGATGTGAGGTTTGCGGTCTCCTAGGCATTTGTCTGTGGTGGAGCAGGAGCATCTGCAGATGCCAACCACAGCCCCTGCCCCTGGCAGATCACTCCAGCCCTGGGCTGTCTCTGCCTTTCCATGACCTGCTCTGAATGGGAAGAGCCTTTAAGTGCCTCAAAATGAGTGAAAAGACCACTTCATTGCCTTGGCTGCAGATGTATCAGCACAGCCTCAACAGCTCTAGCTGCTGGAAGCTCAGAAAGTTAAAGGAATCCTACAGTAACATTTTTCTTTGCCTTAATTACCGAAATAGACAAATAGGAAATTGGCCCATCATGAAGATAAATAGCAATAAAAAAATGCAGTTGAGAAAAGTGTTCCTGCTAAATTATAATTAACCACCCACCAGCAGGTACCTGACAGAGGTGAGAGGGGAGGCTGGAGCAGCCCCTCTCACTGGCCGTGAGCTCTCCTGCCATGCTCCTCCTTCCTGCACCTCTGGGGCACTTCACACACCATTTTGCTTTCAGTGCAATTATAAAAGGCCACTTACATTTGCCACCCCCCCCTGCTTTGTCTCCCCACCCTAAGATCTCTAATAGTCTAAATTATCAGCAAATTGCCTATTTGATAAGGGCAAGCCATTTTGCATTGAGAGCTGAACTATTTCCCACTTCTGGGGGATAATATTAGGCAAATAACAAGCATCATTCTTTTGACATGTACAATTATTTGGCAAGTGTATGTTTGAATAGCCTGCTCCTTTGTGTGACAGGGTCCGTTCCCCATTAGCATACTTGACAGATGAATATGCTTGGTCCTTGTGGAAAAACCTGGCAGTAACCATGGTGATTGGGAGACAATGTTTTGAGTGAGGGATGTATTATCAATTTCAACTGGAAGTGGAAAAAAAAAAAAGAAGTGTACCACTAACGAGCTGATCTGCAATACGGGAGATATACATTGTTCCCAGGTAATTAAACCAATCTTGGTACTACTTTTAAACTCACATAAATTAGAGTCAGAGGTGTCTACCTGTTTTGCTGGTTTGCTGGTTCCCAATGGAGGTTTTTCTCCTTGAGTTTTAGGTAACTTTCAGTTTGAAGGAGCTGAAATATGGTTTCCTCCATTCTCCAAAGTTTTGGGGGTCCCAGGGCAAAGTGGATCACAAGGACACAGCCTGTCCCTGGGTGTGTCAGGGAGGAGGTGAATACCCAGCCTTAGCAGACCCCACCACTTTTTGGGTTACTCTGGCTGCATTTGGAGCTGTGGAAGGAGATGTGGAGGGAGATGTTGCCTTCATGTCACCCGTCAGGGCAAGCAGCTCAGCAGGGGCTGTAGAGATCTTTCCTGACCTCGCTGAACCAAAGCCAAAGTGCAGAGACCAGTTCCCACCTCATGGATCTGATTTCATGTCAGAGTAGCTCTGACATTTGTACTGGGTCCCAGCTCCTCCTGTGCACACGGATTTCCCAGTTCTAAGGAGGGAAGCAGACACTTGGGCTCACCTGGTGCATCTGAAGAGACAGCTCTGGGTACAGCACAAGATCATCGCAGGGAGGAGAGGCATCCTTATGCCTATGTTTGATCAGAGTGGCTGTTTTTGTGCTGCTCCCCCTGGGGAAGGAGACCAAATAAACCCATGCATAGCAATGCCTTGCACTGAATCTTGTCCATTTAAATCTTTACAGAACAGATAAAAGCATCTCCATTTTATCCTGGTGGTTACTTTGCATCAGCTTTACTGGGAATAGACTGACAAAACACCCAGGCAAGGAGGATAAGGACCAGCTTTTCCTTCATGTTATATTAATAATAAAACCAGCAAACTGAAAGAATTGCCCAGTCCCTCTCCAAAGTCCCTAAATCTCTGTAACACATAACCCCACTTTATGGGAAAAAGGCAAATTATAGAAACAAGATTATTATTAGCAGTTTGATTAGGAACATATTCTCTACAGTCTTTCATTAGAAGGAATGTCCCTGCTTTTTTTAGACACAAATTTGCCAACATTTCCCACACACCTGGTGCTCTCTCCCTTTTATTACTGTAAAATATCGACTTGGAAAATGCTGAGTCAGGTGCCTGAGGTCAGAGAAGGCAATTTTTACTGGAGTAATGAAGCCCTCTGCCTTTTAGAACTCCTTTCTTTTTTCTTTTTCTTTTTGCCTTGCCTTTTCCTTATTACTGAGTCTATTTTAGTCATATATTTTATTTTTTCCCCCCCACCCCCGGCTTCTGTCCCCATTACTGTCCCTGTTTTGGACTTTGGCAGGTTGAGAGCTACAATTAGAGCCAGTGTTTATGGTGTGGGCCATATGGCTCGCGATGCAAAACACCAGCTGCGTGGGGATCTCCGGAGGAGCCCTCTCCAAGGCCCCCGTCCCCGCCCGGGTGGGACACACTGGCCTGTCCCCGTGGGCTGTGGCCACCTCAGGGGCCTTGCCAGGTGCTGGGGAGCCTTGCTGGGGTCACAGAAACTGAGATTTCTGACCCCACTCGGGGAGCCCAGCTGCAAATCCCTGCAGGACTGCACCACTGCGGAGCGATTTCTGTCACTGCAGCACCTGGGTGGCTCACGAAGCTTCCAGCCAGCCCTGGTGAGCCTGGCACTTGGGAGCTGTATGTGCTCCTGGGGGTTTGTTTTCCATGGGAAAGAAGGGAAATAAGGTAGGAGACAGACTGAATAGGCCCTTATTCAGGAGCATGTTGTGCCTTAAATGCAAGGTCGAGGCCAGCAAGGGAACTGAGGTTTCCCTTTTGTCTGAGGGTCTTTTGGAGGGAGTTTGGCTCCCTGGAAGACCAGACTGGTGGACACACATACAGACAGGGGCTCTCAGGGCACAAAGAGCCTCACTCTCCTGAATCAGGCAGATTTCTGCCCATTTTGTTGCAGCAGTGACCCTCTCCTTCCCACCCCAAAGGTAACTGACAACGTGGTAAGAACTGTGTTTCTTTGCTAGATCTGTAGTCTCAGCTATGCCAGTGACAAAAACATGGCACAAAAATCCATTGCTGCAGTCAGGAATGCATTACAGCCGTGTCTAAAGAGCAGAGCTTTGTCCCAGATGGTGCAGATTTATTTTTTTTTCCAGTGGAGAAGGCTGTTTAAGTCACTTATTTTCTGTAGAAATAGTCCTGTAAAAAAGCAACCTGAGCATCTTTTGCTCCCAGCTGCATTTCAGGAAAGCTAGCACCAAACTGACCAAGCTGGGATTTCCCCTGGGTCTCTTGTGACATTAGCAGATATGCTTTTAAAGGTGTCACATTCATAAAAGAGCAAGGATGTGACCTGACTGAGGCAGGCATTTCCCAGGCTGCTTATCACCCTCAGATAAATGAATGGAAGCATTTGATGCTCACAGACTCTAACCAGACCAGAAGGGCGCTCGCTGGGACTGCGCCAGCTGCCCTGCTCTTCTCACAGACCATAAACCTGCATGTCCCAGGGACTAACACACAGGCCACCGAGCAGCTCTTCATCCTGAAGGAAGGTGGGGAGCTTCACATATCGCATGGTGTGCCCTGCCTCTGAAACACCTCCACTGCTGCATTTCCAGTATGCTGTTCTTTAACAGTATGTGGCAACACCATGCAGCAATTCAAGGCAGGGAGGGAGGGAGGCTGCCACAGATACCTCAAACTGCCGGCAGGAATTAGCCCAACACTAACCTTTCCACAGGATACAGCCTGCCAGCCCTCACCTGTCTGAATGTCGTGGCTGATTTAGGACCTAAGGCTCTAATACTCACCTAAAAACCAGCAAGCAAGATCTTGCCTGCCTGTGCTAAAGGCTGCCATCCTGCTCCAAACTAAATCCATATGAGAAGGGATGGGCGAGGGTTCCCAGCTAAGCACTTAATTCCCAGTGCTGTTATCTACAGTAACACGTTCAGTACTCATAAGGTGCCCACAAAAAATAACAGAAAGGGAAAGAAGATGGAACATATAAAATTTCTCAGAACATGTAAAATGTTTTATCAATAGGTGGTCAGATTTCTAAAAGAGGGGAGAAAACTAGAATAGTTTATGCAATAGAAGTGTTAAGTGAGAGAACAGGAAGAATGAAATAACTTCCTTTACCTTGTGACAGCCCAAAGCCCGTCACACAAAACAAGCACTGGATGGCAGCGAAAGAGCACGAGGTGATGGGGCAGAGGTTTTTTTCTGGGATCAGACCATGTTCCCTCTCACATAGATAGAATGCTTAAAGCATGGACATCTTCCTGTGAGTCTTTCACACTGCCTAATTTAGGTTTTACACAATGCATTGCAATGCAAGTGGCTGCAGAGAGCAATTGAAAACATCTTAATGAGGTGCTTGGGCTCCTTACATAGTCCATGAAGAGAGCTGGTGACTGACAAACAGCTGAGGAAGCCTGGGAGCGATCAGAGCTGCTCTGCTCTGTAGAAAACACAAAGCACAGAACAGGATGAACTTTTTCCCTTCAGGCAGGAAATAATTGCCTACCTTCCCAAACCAGGGCGCTTCTGTGCCTATGTGTCACTGGATAAAGTTTTCAGCTGAGTAAGGCACCAAATAGGAATTAGCCACCTTCAGGGTTTATCAGGGATGGAGGGCTTCTGGGTTGCAATTTGGGATGCAAATGCAAATACCCCCTTGCACTTTGCTGAACCAGCTTCACCACACAAGGCTCTGTGTAACTGCTTGTTAGAGAGAAAGTCTAATTCTGGTGGCAAACACAATTTTTGGCAGCCAGAGCTGATTGGGACCTTACTGTTGCCTGCAAACCTGTGCTCTGAGGTGGACAAACTGGGTGGTAAGGGGAAGAAATGACCAACCTAATCTCCTCCTGTGAGACCCACAGCTGGCTGATGTACTGACCTGGACTGTTTCCAGCAGTGGAGACACATCTTGGGATTCCTGAAGTTCCCCACCATGAGGCAGGGGCCACTGATGTGGTGCCCAGCCAGAGTCATACCCCACATGCAAGCTTTTCTGGACTGCAACAGCCTGCGAATTCCAGGGAGATCCAGAATGAGCATTACTGTTAGACATAGGCCTAAAGACATATTAAAACATAATGAAGTGTCTTAATCACCCTTTACAAGCTAAATTTATCACAGGGAACCCTGTAAAGTGAAAGTGAAAGAGCAATTCCACAATGACGCTTACCCAAGATGGATTGAGAGATATTATTTGTTGTTAATGAATGGCAAATTCATTGCTGTCTCATCTGCAGGAATGAAATTTGTGGGCACGTGGAGCAAGGGCCCTGGGCTGCTTTGAGAACTGTAATTCTGTAATCAGCTCACGGCACCTGCTAAAACAGCCTGGGAGCTTGGTTACACTGGTGCTCTATGGCCCAGGCACTGGCATGTCTGCCTCAAAATCCTCTGCTAACCTGGGGCTCAACAGCTCTGTGGCCCCTCCAGATTCAATTGACTCCATCAGCAGGATTTTCCTTCACAGAGCCCAGGGGGAGAGCACAATGATTTCTACAGCTTCTTTAATGAAGCCAAGACATCCCTGCCTAAGTGGTATGTTTCCCTGCATAATTAAATATTTGGCAGTGGATAAATATTCCAGGCAAACACCCCAGGTTCCCAGTGTCTGCTGGGCACCTGCAAAGTTGCTGTCACTATGCATGTGCATCCCCACCAGATGATGCAAAGCACAGGGAAGTTCTGGTCTTTCCCTGTCTCCCTGTGGCCCTGTCAGAGCTCCCACCCCCCAGAGGTGCACAGGTCGCTGCAGCCAAAGGGCAGTGCAGGCAGACATCCCCCAGGATCACTCTCTCCCCCGGGCTGCCCCTTGGGCAAAGCCCCAGCCAGCCCTCAGTGCTGCCCTGAAGAGCGAGGCTGTGATGAACATGCTGAGAGGCCAGATGGACCACATCCCACTGGGCTTCATTACAGACCTTTGCTCTGTTCAGCACAAGTGGTCAACAATCTCTGTCCTCTAGATGTGCCCTGATGTGGCTGTTTTCCTGTAGCCTTAATGACAGCGACGCTGTGTTGTGAATGCAGAAAAATGACACAGACGTGGCAGAAAGGCTCTTTGCTCACGTCTGCTTGAAGCCTCCAAGGACCTTGGGGCTAGGAGAGCACCCAGCTGCTTCTCCAGCTGAGCAGAAGCCCTGGCCTCTGACTGTCACCAAGGGCATATCCATTGGGCAAGCCAATGCAACCTCTAAACACCGCAGGAGTGAATTTGAATAAGCGGCTTTCCATCACAGATCCACCAGACATCTCATGCTCCCCTGTGCCCATTTCATGAGTGCCCTTGCTGTGTGTCTTTTCTACCTTTTTGACCGTGAGTTTGCATCTATGTGCTCCAGGACATCAGAACTCTGCTGTTTTCCTGCTCTAGCCCAGGCCACCACAAAGCTGAACTTTTCTTCACAGGACTAATTTCCGCACAAAGCAGCAGGGGCAAGACACATTCTTGAAGGATAAATGCTTTAGGACTGTTCCAATGGACGTTATAGGAAGCCTCAAAGCACAGCTGGAGAGGTCCAGCTCACTGCTTTACCACCAATTCACTGCATGAATGTGGATAAATAAATCATTTCACCTCTTTCTGCCCCCATATAAAAAGAACTGATGGTGCTTTTCCTTTGTCAAGCACTGTGAGATCTCAGGATAAAACACACTCAGAGTTTTATTAATTCTTCTTTTGGGCTCCTGTTATTAAAGTGATCTGTGTGGTCATGCACCTTTGAAGTAAATATCAGCAGGAAATAGAAAAAGAAAGCTCCCCAGCATCCAGGGATCAGACAGTCCCATCGATTGAAAACACACAACCTCATTTAAAAGAGTGGGTGCTGCGCACACACGGCAGCCGGGACTGTCTGCTCCCAGCCAGTTCCAGCTAGATGTCCTGAGTAACCTCCTGGACACACATCCAATCAAACTGATGGTGCAGGAAAAAAATCCTTCTTTATACGTTTGCAGTTCTGCCATCATCAGGAGCCGGTGGCGCCGCATGACCTTCCTGCCAGCAGACGATGGCTGAGCTGTGTATTTTCCTTGAGGGTCTCATATATCGTCCTCCTGAAACGTGGCTGAGGCAGGTAACTGTTTGTTAGGCTGTGTGCTGGAGGATTGTACAAATACAGCTTCTTCTTGTCCTTGAAGAGCCGATAAATAAATGGGCTCTTACCTTGACTGCAGGCTGCAGCATTAGTCAACACTCAAGCAGTTCATTTGGAAATTTGTACACAATAGAATCCAAGACACTTGAAAAAGCAGCAGATTGTACCTTTTTTGTGTGGAACTGGATTTAGTGCTTGAGCAAACTGCCGGACTAATGGGCAGAGAGACCAAGGGTTTGTACCTGCTCACAACAACGCAGCTCAGACAGCCATGGTGCTTGTGTTCCCTCCTTTGCCACCCCAGCAATGGCTCCAGAGCCTTCCAGGGGCAGGGAAGAATCCCAACCAACCCTCTACCTTCAAAGGTGGCTATATTGCATAGTGAGTATCTAACCCTGAGACGTGGATTTTTACTTGGCCTTGCAACCTGAGAAATAGCAGGACCAATTCTCATCCCACCATCTATTCCCATCCTACTTACCTGATCTGAGTTTAGAAAAAATTTCTGTCTGTGTTGTCCAGGTTTGGATATGCAGCATACCTGCAAAGCAGGTCCAAAGCAGTGCACAAGAGCTGGATGTCAAAACATAGTATTTCTCTTCTGATCGTTTTTTAAAATATCTAATGGTTATGGTAATTTTTTTTCTAGCTCTTATTAGCCTTATAGCTGGATGACTTAAATTATTACTCATTACCACGTTACCACTTCCATAATTTATATTGTTTATGGTCTTGCCACTTTAATTATTTAATTTTGAAAAGTATTTTGGAGTCCTGTTTGTCCAGTACAACATACTGTGTCAGCCTGCCACGTCTTGTACTGCTGTGATTTCTGGCAGTCCCACTGCACAGGAAAGGAAACAGCAAAACAAAAAGAGTCCTCAGCCTTGTCACCTGCATGAAACGAGCCCAGACTGATGGGTCTTGTTCCATGAGTTATCGTTCTCACCTCAGTTGCATTGGTGGGATCCTCTGTTATTACTGAGCACCAAGAACAGGCTCTACACAAAGGCCTCTGAAGGAAGAATTAAAAGGCATTGCACGCTTAGTGAGGCTAAATGAGTATTCAAATTGGCTAATAAAAAAGTAATGAGGAATGCCTGCAGCCCTGAGCCACCTAAAGAAAATCAACAAATGCCAGCTACAATACAAACACTTTCCATGGTCGGAAGTGGGGATTTCAAAACAAGGCACTGAGGGCTTATGGGGATGACAGGGGAGAATGACACAGGAATTGCATCTGCTGGAGGATGTGCAAGGGAAAATCATGGGACAATTTCTCACTGAAGGCAAAGACAAATCCAGTCCACAGAGCTCCCATCAGAAACAGGACACATAGGCAGACTCCTGCACCATCCTACCGAGGAGGAAAACCTTCCCTCGGTATTGTATGGTCTCATTTAGAGCTGAGCAGTGGACTGGCAGGCTTCCTTCTTCAGCTTTGAAGCTCAGAGAGCATCTCTGAAGGACATCTTCGGGTTTGGGTTCAGGTTCTTCCCAGCCATCCCCAGGCTGCTGGAGGGATGGTCTGCCACCACACATGGTTTCATAAAGCCTAAGGCCATGCTCCCATTGCATCATAGTGGTTCCATAGCATGGTCCAGCTTGGGATGCTTATCCCTGGGCTCACTCCCCACAAACACATGTGAATTTAGCCCACTTGAGGCTCCCCACCTTCAGATGAGTATAATTGACCTCTGGTGCTTCCTACCTCCTTCCATCAATGGTGGGATCTTAAATTCCATGTCTTAAGCTGGGGTAGATAAAGTTGGTGAGATGAGTGCTGTTCCAGGGAAAACACCACAGTGCACAGAACTGGAATTGACACCCAACCACCTCATCCCAGGTCATCCCAGGGGGGATGAAGGAGAGGAGGAGGTGATGGTGGAGATGTGTCTCTCAGAAGCATGTGAAGAGAACAATACTAAAGATTGTGAGATGCTCAGGTGCCCTGGAGACCATATAAGTGTCTATGACAAGACAGTGAGAATAATTAGCTCAACAGCTGTGGGTACTGATCAGGAGCATTTTTAACAATATCCTGTCATGTTTGGGTCTATTACTACTGTCCAATGAGGTGTGATGCCATTTTTCCTGGAGATAGCTTTTTTCCAGGAAGCATTGAGGTGAGCTTACATTTCAGTAGGTATCTTGAGGGCCCTTGGCATATTTTGTCCCTCATTTAAAACTCAAAGCACCTTTTAAAAATTACAAGAGAGAGAATTTGAGTCTAACAGACCTGTAGGAATAAAAGCTCGGTCTGCAGGTCCAAGTATTAGAGTGTAAATGAGCTCAAAAGCAGGCCAAGCAAGATTTAGAATGCATACTTAAATGGGTAACAGGATTTCCTGGCCTTCCAGGATCAAAATATTTCCCTCAGCAGGAGAGCTGTTATTATATTTCTTGCGCTATTTATCTCTTCTGCTCAAGAACAGTGGCTTTGCAAAGCAGCCAAACTTCAAAATGTGAAGGAACAAGGATGGAGAAGTTACACCAAGTGTCATCCTCAGAGTACCCTAAGTCCAAGCTGGGGTGACAGCCTGCAGTGTCTTCACAACAGGCGTCTCTCACACCCTCCAGCACAACTCCTTCTCCCTGAAGACGGCCAGCAGAGGAGGGACAGAGAACACTGACTTCCACATCACAGCTAGAAATGACAGGAGTGTGAAATAAGAAAATCCTGGAAGAGAGCCAGGGAATGTGTTTTCCAGAAGCATTTAATCTGCAATTGGGCTAATTCTGATGTATTTGTGTCTCCAATTCTTTGTTTCCCTGTTGCCTGTATAACTCTTGATTGGAACATTTGACGTCGCTTTTGTGAGTTCCTAAATCCAATCCTCTCTGATGATGTACATGAATGTGCATCTGATGGATGTTTTCCAGCACCTTTTTGTTGCCTCAATTAAGGGATAATGAACAAGAATTGTTCCTATTCGTAAAACATCTCCTGTTATTTCCTGCTTCCCAATTGGTTGGACAATATGTCTTAATTAAACACAAAGCCTTGCAACTTCTTTAAGGAGAGAGAGGCCAGAACTGGGAAGAGAGGAAGAAAAGGAGGAGGAAGGGAGAGGTGGGAGCCATTTGTACTTACAGTGACTTGCTTGCAGAGGCATTTTTGATTTGTTGCACTAATGGTCAGCACCTTGCAGTTTTTTCTGCTACTGGGGGAATGGATAAGAACATCAGAGCAATCTCCACTCAAATCCATAACTTTATAGAATACCAAAATCAATGCCCCAGGGAATAAGAAATGAGATGTAGAGCCTTTCATTTTTAGATATCAGACAAAATCTAGTTCATCTCCCAAGGTGCAAAGAGAAATAGCCATCACCTGCTAGGTCCTGTGTAACATAAGTTTATAGATAGGTAAAATAAAATAAAATAAAATAAAATAAAATAAAATAAAATAAAATAAAATAAAATAAAATAAAATAAAATAAAATAAAATAAAATAAAATAAAATAAAATAAAATAAAATAAAATAAAATAAAATAAAACCAGAAGACACTGCACTGTATCTGCATCAGCAGAGATCACAGGAAAGATGAGGTCATGAATGTTCAGCAAGCTCATCAGTGTGGGTTGTTATCTAGCAGGGTGGAGGGTGAAGGTCCCTTTGCACTGCCTCTGCTGTGAACGGAGAGCAGGCATGTCATGCTGTCTTTCACCAACACACATTTGATTATATGATTCTAAATCACATCCCTCCAGATGTGAGCACAAGCATGTAACATGCAATTTCATGTTTTAGTCCAATTAAAGGTATTACAGAGTGTCATCTATTCTGCCCATGAAAAAGCAGCTTTAGCTGATCTTTGGCCTCTAAGATCTCTGACTGCTGATTAAACGAGTTTTGTCATTTTTGGATAAAGCCCAGAATGGATGATGGTGTCTGCCCTAGGTCTGTTAGGTCCTGCTGCCTCTGCTTCCCTTTCCAGTGAGCTCAGGGTGTGACATTTGTGGGCAGGATCGGATTACGAGCTTCGATGCCATCGCTGACTAATGGAATTCCATCTCTCCTCCCTACTCACCGTCTCTGCCAAACTTCCCCATCCGCAGAGGACGAGGGGAGACCGCAGCAAACGCTCGCCCCACGCAGGGAGCCTGGCCCCTGGTTTAAGTGGAGCCATATGTTTAATGCATAACACACAACGCTGGCAAAGGAGGGAGGCGATAGAAGTCTTTGGAGCCTGTGTTACACATGCAAATATCGCCTGTGAAAGGCAAGTCTGTCTCCTTTGACACTGCTTGTAATCCTGATGTCATCCTCTTCACTCCCTCTCGCACACACGGTGTTTATTTTGTCACGGTGCATCTGAACACAAGACTAAAACCCTGTGGGGCAGCAGAATTTTGCACATTTTCCGAAGCCAAGTCTTCATCCCCACAGAATATGTACGTTTAAATATAGAAAAGGAGAGTCATGACAGAGGGATGAGGGAATTGCATCTGGTGTTTGTCATCGTAACGTAACTCTGTAGTGGCATCTGTGAGCCTAGAGTATCTCCAGCTGAAATAACTGGACAACCCTTTCTCTCTGCTGGGATATCCCAAGCAAACCCATGCCCTGAGCTCTGCTTTTTCTTTATATTTGCTCCAAGAAATCTGGAAGCAAATATTGGATCTGTGCAGCAAAAATATTCCATTTGCTCTAGTGTATCTAACCCATCTGTAGCTGAAAATGAGGAGATACTGACAGATGTTACACTCCATGACTTTGTGTGGAAAAAGGAAGGGGCTTTAACCTATCTAAATCCTGGCATCATCTCCTGGTTCACAAAATCAAGAGCAGCAGCACAAGCATCTCCCATTGCTCTGCCTCAAAGTCCCAATCTGAAAGCACCTTGCCAGATAAGGAAGAGCTGAATCTCCACGGTCCCCTCAAACCCCAGCTTCTCTGAAGCTGGCAGTGAAAGGATGAGCTACTTTGTTCTCTGTGTTGATACCATGTAAAATGTGCTTAGGTACTCCAGAGATGGAGGCTCCTGTAACAAAGAGATAAGCTTGAGGTAGTGGCAGCTCTGGTGATAGGGACAGGGATGTTTGAGTGCTGGACACAATGCTGAGGCTCTCAGGAAGACATCAAATGTGCTGATAAGGATATTCCCCATCCAGGCAGAGCAGAGACCCGGTGGCCAGACCTTTATCTTTCCCCTCACATGGGCCCCCTCCTCTCCTTTGTGATAAAAAGCGTGCTTAGACCAAGGGAAATAAAAAGTGCCAAACATCCCTGGGGCTCTTCTTCCTCAGGAGGGTACTGTGCCAGCTTGGCACTCTTTTCTCTTTTCCCCTCCTTTCCTTCTCAACACCTCATCTTTTCATGGCTCCTCCAGTCCCATCCCTGCCCCTCCTGCCTGTGCCTTGCCCCAAGAGCTGGTAAAGCCATGGACATCCCAGTGGGAGAAGTGTTGCTCTGTGCACAGGGGAAACCATAGGGTTTATTCCTTTCTCCACTACAACTTAAAATAATTCCGCTAGCCACTCAATAATTAATGCTTATGAGCACTGATTCAGCATGTCAGGAAGAGAATTTTGCACTCTTATTGTAGTCTTTTGTAATTGAATCTTATGCTGTTATATTAGTGTGGCCCCAGGTGAGTATGCAATAGCTGAGGGGGAAAAAGGTAAGATAAAGGAATTACAATAGAGCCAAGCTAATGTGAGAACAAGGCAATGTCTTCTGTGCCTCAAGGTGTTAAGTTAATCTCTGATAAGTTATTAACTTATTAATGGGCTGAGAAGGGATGAACTACTTTTCATCCAAAGTCCCAAGTGCTCCTTGTTTTCTTTCACATGCTTCTCCTTGTCAACTAATTCTCCTTCAGCACTGCTCCCCCATTGCCCTGCCTCCCTCCACATATCCTGTTTCAGCCAAAATGAAATCCTCTCAGAGAGCTGCTCTGTGCAGTGATCACATTGTGCTCAATGCCAGGGATGTGGGGACTTCAGGAGAGATTCAGGGACAGAAACCTGAAAGGATGAAAGATAAAGAAGTCATTACAGAAGTTTCTAATTAACCTCTCCTCAAGTTGTTGACTAATCACTGATGTGGAAAAACAAAAAGAGTGGATAGGGGTCTTCAGATAAAAAAAGGACTTGGAGTTCTGCACCTCGATCCCAGCTCTCAGTTCAGCGAGTTTCAGTGAGAGTTCCTCCTCTCAGGTCCCAGTGTATGATCAGCATCATCTCAGCATCATCTGAAGTCATGGCCTTTGATTCCAGTTCCTCCAAAACCAGAGCAGAAATTTCACACTGATGAAATGGGGTGAAATTCAGAAAACCTTCTGTTGAGGGAAGAGGGACAGGTCCAGTCTCATTCCTGTAGGATGTGATTTCTCCTCATAGTTGGATTGCCTTTGCCACTGAACTGTCTCAGTAATCCTTCCTTTTGAAGGCACTGTCGTGCTCGAGGGAGGTTGTTCCCTCTCTGTCCCCATTGCAAGTCTCAGAGCACAGATTGAAAACCACAGCTCGTACCCTCCTCCAGGTCTCTTCTGCCAAGGAGGGGCATCTCCCAGTGGTGCAATGAGGATGTACTTAGCTGGTGATCACAGGGTTCAAAGCTCCCCTTTAAGTGTGCTTCAACAAAGGATGGGTCCAGAGTTTCTGCCCAGAGCTGTTTCTTTCACCTGGCCAAAAAATGAAAAGGGAAATGGTTTAAACATGCTGGGTTGAGTGGCCATTCCCTTGGCCCAGAGAAGCAGAGTTAGAGAGAGTCAGCACATGAACACAACAGATTTCTGACTCCTGTACCAGACCAGAGACCTCCCTGCAACACCCCACCAGAGCATGGCACTGTTTCTCCAGTGTTAAAAACAAACTGTGCTTTCAAGCTTCCCTTCCAAGCTCAGACACCAGTGCTGAGATTGCAGGAAGCAGAAAAAGGATACTGTTAGTTATAATCTGCAGAAGATGATGAACCTGATAATTCTTCCAAAAATCAATGACCTTTTAGCTGGAGAATGGCACAGGCCATCACATGCCTTAGGACAAAGCAGGGGGGGAAATAAAAAATAGCCAGCAGCCAACTTTGGAAAAACACACAAGGGGTCTCCTTCAAATTATCTAAGGCTTCAGCCCAAGTCTTTCTGTTTGCTCAGAGACAGGTTGGCATCTCTGTCTGTGCTGCTGCTCCTGCACGGGGTAGAGAGCTCATCAGAGCATGAAAGAGATTGTGATAAAGATACACTGACTGCCAGCCTCCTTCCATTGGAAACAGGCTCAACTTCATATCTGAGTGACATCTCAAACACCAGCACCAGAGAGGGGGAGGGAGGGAGCTGCTCTTTCTTTGCCCTTTCTGGTTTTGATATTAGGATTATTATTTGCAATTATTCATTGCTAGGGCAGCTTCTCAGGTATATAAATAGAAGCAAAAGAAGTCCCCTTCCCCCTCCTTGCTTCAGTGCATGCTGCTCTTTCATGCTGCACCCAAGCTGATTGAATTGTTTGATAGATAAAAGCCGTAGTTGAAGATTCCCCTGCATCCCCACTTTGTGAGCTATTCCCATGCTAGTTCTGCTTTCCAGCAAAATCAGCTGTGCATATAAATTTTCAGACTCATCTGGATGAATTCTCTTCTGCCAGCCAGCTGTTTGAAAGCATTCCTTGACACCACATGCCATTTGCTCTGTGGAGGTTGGCTGGCACTGGGGTGTTGCTGCTCTGCCAGGATGTGATGCACTTCTCACCATGATGGGGAAGAGGGAAAAACTCCTTCCATCTCCAGGGCTTGCCCACAGTGAGTGGGCTAGTCCATATGAATGCTTTTCTAAGCTTTGCCAGCTGAGAGCAGCTTCAAAATGGTCTTCTGTCAGCTGCAGTTCATCATTCAAGCCAGGTCCATAGGAGGATACCACAGGAACCATCACCAAAACACTTTATTGTGTCATAGAACCAGTTACACTCGGGAAAGTAAGATGCCTTGCAGGCATCCAGCCAGCAAAACACAATGACCTACAGGTAACCAGGTTAAATCTGCACTGCCCCAAGTGTCTCATGAAACCATTGGTGTGTTGTTCTCCCTCTCTAAATAGGGGGAAACAATAGCATTGTACCACCTCACAAAGGTACTGTCAGGATGAATGCCCCAGTGACTAAGATTCTCACATCCTGCAGCATCAAAGGCCACCAAACACTTAAGAGGAACAGTTTTGCTTCAACAAGGCAGTATAAACATAACCAGGGATGGAAAAAAAGGGTTTTCATGTCTCAAAGAGTAACTTTGGGGAAGGACAAAGGAAGCATTGCACATCCTTTCCAACCCAAATAATCCAAATTGTCATTCCCATTCATGTTTATGAAGTGTCAAGATCTGTAACCGTTTTCACTAAGACCTAACACTTGGCCAAATTTTGAGGAATCAAAAAGAATTTGTGAAAAACCTCATGGTTATGACCATAGTGTAAATACAGGGAAGCAATCCCAGACCACAGCCAATACCTCATTGTCAGGAGATAATCATCCAAGCAGACTCACAAGTGGTGAATTCTAGTGACAAATGGGAAGCAGACCTCCTCACAGACATGGGAATGCAGGCATTCTGTGTGTTTTTCTTCATGAAACCATAAATCATCCACAGCATTAAAATGGCTGTAGAGCAGATAAAGGGTCTCTGTGTAGCTGGGCAGGAAGCTGAGGCCTCCTTTAAACACAGGAGCTGGAATCAAGCAGTTCACGCCAGGCTGATGCACATGATCACACTGACTCCTCGTGTGAAGAGTTATTGTTTGAGGAATACCAAGCACAGCACTGGTTTACCATCTTCCTCAGCCCTAAGGGTGTTCACAGTCCCCCAGCCAAAGAAAGCAGAGGACACCAAAAATGAATCCAGCACAAACATACGTGTACAAGCACACCTGATCACACAGCTTTCAGTTTGAAGTTTGATAATGTCTGGCTGTTCCTCTGACCAGGCCAGCTCCCAAAGGTGCTAAGCTGGTGCAATGAATGGAGCCCAGCACATGGGAGCAGCTCAAACACAGGTTTGATTTTCCTCGGTTATGAATAGTTGTAGCTAGGCAGGGGAAATGTCACTTACCTCCTCCATGCCCTGCCTGCCTTCGGTCATGTACAAAACAGAGAGGATGACTAGTATGTAACTTCCCCAAGGGAGAAATGAAAGTCACTGCACTTGCACTGTTTTCCATGTCCCTTAACCTGCACTTACAACACCCTTTGTGTCCCCAGAATTACTGCCCTCTGATGCAGCATTATCCCATGTTGACTTGTTGTCATGTTCATGGCAGCATGACATTCCTTGGGGAAAAAGGGCTCCTGGCAGTAGTGCTCTGAGAGACCCTTTATTATATTGATGCCAACAGAGATTGCCTCTTTGATAAATGAGCATGTACCTATGAATAAATACAGGAGTACATTTTATATGTATTGTATATCTGCAGTGACAAGGGTAGAGGTTTGTGCAGGCGTGTGCTTTAAATATGCATGGAGGACACAAGGCAGCAGGAACTGGCAACCGTGGGCTGCTGCCTGTATATTCCAATGCCAAATGGAGGATCCCTGGCTGTCATCTTGACAAGATGTTTCCATTGCATCCCTGACTTGAAGCAGTTGGAAGATACCCACTCTGCACACTGGCTGGGTAGGATACTCTGGATGTAACAGGACCTCTCTGTGAGCCGGCCAGCTCAGCAATGGTGACCTGTCTTCTGGTTTCTCCTGAGGCAAGGAAGTGAAGGGAGTTACACATGTATTCCCAGACTGACACAACAAAGCAATTGCACATGAAAATTACTGTCCTCCTGGGAAGCCTTCCTGGAGGTGCTGAGCGAGTGCAGGATTGTACTGCAATGCTTTGGTGCACAGCAACAGCTGGGAAGAAACTGATCCAAAATGGTTCGAGGAGCAGTGCCAAATTTCAAAGGCCATTTTAGTTTCCCAAGGTTCCCAATGAACAGCACCACTTCTGCCACAGCACCGGGCCTGGGAGCCCACCCCACCCTCCCCTAGCAGAAATGTCTGTGTGCTGCCCTGGCTGCAGAGCAGTGTGGGGAGTGACCACCACGCAGAAATCGTCCCCAGCAAGGAGCCACTGCAGGGGTAGAGAACAGTGTTTCTCTCAAAGGGTAAAGCTTTCCCCAGAGGGCTCAACCGAGAAATGCCAGGGAGCTGGCCCAATCCAGGTTTCATCCTCACAGCCAGGTATGCAAGAGAGGAATCGAGAGGGAAGACAGAAAACACCTTTGCAGTTCTCATACCTCCCCAAAACCAGCTCACAGTCCCTGGAGGAGGGAATAGCAGCCTGCCCCATACCAGTCACCTCCCTGCCTGACACCTTGCCTCTTTCCAGGGAGCAAAGGAAACACATTTCCCAGTTCCTGCTGACCCTGCCTGAGCAGCTCCTTGTTATATTCTCCAAAAAGTTAAGAAGTTGTCTGAATACCACAACGTCAAGGTGATGGTTACCAAGGGAACTGAAAGGAACTGGCCAGGAGAAGGTCAGACTTTTCTGGGTATTTTTTTGTGCTTTATCTTGGCTGAATGCTTTTCCAGACAAATCAGATGGGTGTCTTTCTATCCTGGAGAAATAAAGCCATCATATAATTGAAAAAAGACTGATAAAAGCCAAAAGGGGTAGCTAAGATTTCCCACAACTGCACACCATGTTCTAGGGGAGCTACCCTCAAAATCACCTATGATGGGAAAACCCTGTAGCACCATCACCAATTGTGATTTCAATTGAGGGGCATAACTAGGAAGAGCCCTGCAGTGAGGAGTTTAAAACTGGATTTGCTTGGAGGCCACAGTAGAGATACAGAGCAAAAATATCTCCAGAGCATAAAATAGAAAACTGAACCAGCAGCTTGCTTGAAGTAAATCAGCACAGCCCTTGGAGCATTTGCATTTCCGTGGATTTATGGCACTTTCACCAAGAGGAAATTCAGCTCTCCAGGAAAGACAGTGAAGCTGAGGTCTAAACATAAGATCCCATACACCAGAGCATCATCCAACCACACAGTGACAGAGATGTGGAATGATTTCTGCTATAATAAGAATCCCCAGCTGTGAAATTAAAATTAGTTAGCTAAATAAAAACAGAGCCTTCATATGCCAGTTGCTCAGCATGGTTCCCCTGGCCACAGAGGACTGGGCTTCTGCTCTTTCAGGCTTTCAGGGGGATGGTTATCCAGGGAGCAGGTTCATTTTTCATGCTGCACATGGCAACTATTGTGCTACAGCTGCCAGTCATAGCCTTGATTTGCAGTGCTACTGGTACCCCCAACAGCTGCCTGAATTCAATGAGATACAGGAACCAAGGAATGGCCATTTTAAGCTCTTGGTGGGTGTTGAATACCAGCTGCTGCCAGTTTTTCTCTTCTAAGAGCCCTGCCAAGCATCCTTACCTTCTGCACTTCAGTTTGAATCTCTATCAAAGTTCTTCCCTACGAAAAACACTCCTGCTAATGAAAACCTATAACTTTGCTGGCCCCAGTTGTGAGTACTGCTAATGGCAGGGGGGGCCTCAGGAGACCCCATTTTTGTACAGCAGAGCCACTTGACATTAGTCAATATTAGTTGCCCTTCCAATCCCTGATAGGGTCAGACAAACGAGCTCTCTCTACTGTAAACAAAGAGCTGGCTCCACTAAACAACTAAATGTCAAGGCAGGTCAGCCAAGGTGTAATCAGCTCTCATGGCATAGCTGTGAGCTGCAAGGTTTGTACAGGTGGTCAGGCAGACTACTGCTGGGAAAGAAACTCTTCCCCAGCTCAAAAAGGAAATCAAAACTCTCACCTCCAGCTTGGCCTTCACAAAAGAAAGCCCAGCAAATCAGGCTGACCAGTCAATGACACATGGTTTTGAAAGGTTTTGATTTTGCAGACAAATACATGTTTCCAGCACCAAGGTCCTTGTGGTTTGTGCTGAAACAGATGTTTTAGTGCTGAATTTCTGGGACTGAGGGCTTTTCTCCACTCTTTCTTGAAGGAAATGTCAGTGCAAGTAGCCTTCACGATCTGCTCATGTGCAGCCTTCATGCTCTGTGTGTGTGTGGCAGGGAGACTGGGCAGTGGGAGCTGCCAGTGCAGGTGGCCCTGAGCATAGCCCTCACCAGCAGGCATTCATCAGGCCTGGGATGGGCACACCTCCAGATGATTCACTGATATTTACTATTTAAATGCCAGGAGATCATTTATTCCTGGTGAGCAGACGCTCAATAACAGTAGAGAGGAGCCATCTCCTGCCAGCCCACCCTGCCTCCTCCATCATTTAATGCCAAGCATGGAGCCCTGTCCTTGCTCCCAGGGCTCACTGTGGAGCTGTGTCACACACAGCTCAGCTCCCCCAGCCCTTGCTGCCTTTCCCACCCCTCCACCGTGCTTTGCCAAAGTCAGAGGCCCCTTAGGATTCACAGCATCAGGACCCAGCAAGGAGACTCATTTGAGGTATCTCCTAAATGGAACAAAGCTCTGTTCTCCTCCCAGCCCCCCGTGGGGATAACAACCTCTGCACTGCTGGTATCCATCTCTGTTTCTCAGTGTCAGCTTTTGCACAGCTCTTTAGCCTTGTCCATCTGACTTAAAACTGCCCTTTCTTAGCAAGCAAGGCCCCTGCCCAGCGTATGACAAAGTGTATCAGTGACCTTGCAATAATAATTCGCTGTCCTGACACAGGCAGCTGGAGCACAGGGGACCTTGTCCACTTAAAAACCACCACCACACTTCTGGGACTTTGCATCCAGCAGTACCTGAGATGACTGAAACAGGAAGAGTTTTTGAGAACCAATTTGCTCTCCACTCTTTCTACCCCCTTTGTTTGCATTTTCTATTTCTCTCAGCGTGGGGGATGAGGCTCAGTACTCATCTCATGTTTATCAGCGCTTGGCTCTTCGATTGTCACTTTACAGCCCTGTCTGCGGGCCCTGCAGGTGGCACTTGCTTTCCCCTAAAGAAATAGCACCCCCACAATTTTTCTTCCGACTTCTGTCCAAAATCTGAGTAGTACAAGAATGTTTCTGATGGTGTCAGGCTTTATAATAGTTCATTCATTTCAACCTTAAATTTGGGACTGAATTTGAGCTGGCAGTAGCTCTTTAATATACAGGACCTGTCTTATTACATCTCTGTCTAATGCATATTTGGGAGCTTTCCCTGAAAGCTCTTGTATAAAGGAGTATTATGACATCAGGAAGTCTAAAAGTACCTGAACTGCAGATGTGATAAATTCAGCAGGATGATACGTGCCTGGAATTAGTAGTTATCTTTTTCCATTGGCAAATGGCCACCTGGGCTCCATCCCCTGGGATAGCTGTAGAGAACAGCCAGTTTGATGAGCCTAACCAGCCATTGGATGTCACTTTGGCTCCACACTAATTCAAGGGAAACAGCATTTATCTGGCAGCCAGGCAGCCAGCTCTTCGGCAGCTGAGAGTTTAATTATCAAAGGTTCAGGCGAATCTTGCTCTTGCTATCTCCAACCAGCTGCTGCAGAAAAAGAGACCTTCTGGCCCCATTCAGAAGTTTGTGAATCTCTTGCAAGTTCCCTTTTGCTGCTAAAATGAGTCCCAGCCCATTTGCCCTTTCCTGTGAAAGCTCTGGGCTTGATGGCACTAGAAAAAGGAGAGAGTGAAAATAATGCAGTGGGGAAGGGCTGTGTGGATGGGGCTGAGCAAGCAGCAGTCAGCAACGGGAGCACTGGGCAGGCTCCAGATGGTGCTTTGATCCAGCCGTGGAGGCTTGCACTGATGGATGGATGTGGGCAAAGCTTCCTCAAACTGCAGGATGTTGTTCTTTCACAGCTTCATTCTGCAGGGGAGGAGACGCTGCCTGGCCTCTGTTCAGGCCAGGTGAGCTGTGTTTCTGCTGGTGGTGGACCTCAGCCTGAGCGGTCTCAAAGCAAAACACAAGGGCTACGCCTGCCCCATCCCACTCTTCAGCAACCCAGTGGGAAGGGTGGGGACTGGAGGGGGCAGAGCAAGCAAGCTGAAGGCAAAACAAGAAGAGGACACTCTCTGCAAAGGCAGCTGTTTGCTCAGTATGTCTGCAGGAGTAAAGGCCAGAAGATTCACCAGGAAAATTAGTGGGGGAAAAGGTCACAGCAAACAAAGCCACCTTTCCCTCCAAGAAAACAAGAGGCCAGTGAGTGAGGAATGTGGAGGAGGTGTTGGGCTCATAGGGACTGTCCTACTCCACTCTTCACTCACTCTGCCTCAGTGCCTCAGACATTTTACATGATTCTCCCACATCTGGGTCCAGGAATCCCTGAATTCCTCTCTCAGCCTTTCTATCAACCACAGTCATTCCAAAACCAAAGGCTGTTGGTACTCTCCCAGGTTCTGCTCAATATCCAGCTCTAAGTGGGACACCCAAAACATGAATGAGGTGCCATTTCCTATAGATCCTTTGCACTTCTGTGTCAGGGATGTCCCTGCCCTTCCAGCCCTGCAGTGGCTGGTTAATAACTGGGCCACTTAAGTGCCTATCAGGGAAGTTGGTAACTGATGTGCAAGTGATGCACCTGCTTTTCCTTATTCTCAGGCTCTCTGCAGACACAATCAGACACAATTGGCCATTCTCAAGGCACATTTATCTTTTCAATATGAAGGCAAGAGACTCAATTATCTTGTTCAAAAGCTAAGATTCTGGTGAGAAAATTAGTTATCCTCCCCATTCTTCTCCAAAATCCCATCGGGAACCATCATAAGCAAATACTATCAACCACTATCTGTTTTTCCCAGTCTGCCTAAGTTATCAGTAGGGTCCCACATAGGGAAATACATTGTCTCCACTCCTCTCCCAAGAAAAGTCTCTCCAAAGCTTGGGCATGACTTTTGTAGTTGAAGCTCCAATAGCATAGCTAAACACAAGAGAACAAGAGAGTTCAGGGCGTGTGTGAACCTGAAAGAGATGGAAGGAGCAGGAACCCATAAATACCTGTTTTACTCTTTGGAAACATAGTGCCCTTCCTGCCTCTTTCCCACCAACTCAAATAAACTTGGAAGCCACCCAGCCAGCTGCTTCAGACGGAAGAGAAACACGCCCTGGTAGGAAGTTCCTGCTAGAAATTTAATCCTGTGCTCCTCCTTGTAGTCCAGGAGCACTGCCACTAAGGGCAAGTTGCCTTGGGTGTCTCATTTTTGCATCCTGCATGAACAAAAGTGTTTATTTAACACCACCTCTGCAGGGTTCCCTCAGCTCCCTGGTCTCCAGACCTGTCAGTTTACTTACAGCACTGCTAACTGCAAACTGATTAGTCCAGTCCCCCTTCCCTTCTCCCCCATGGTTATCACTTTTATTAACAGCAAGGGAGTGATAATGGGGAAAGATGATCAAAGCTGCTGGTATTAATGCAGAGGATTAGCAGTATTTATATTCCAGATCAGTGCAGTCTCAGTGTGAAGAGGGAGCCACCACAAATCAGCCTTTTCCGACTGAGAGTTGCTGCAGTGCCACTGCCTAAATAGCTGCTGGCTAATGAGTCCTTTGCAGCTGGCTGGGGGAAGAGCTCTCTCACTTGGCTACTGCCCTTGTGATATATAAAGTGCCCAGGCTGGCACCCACAGCAGTGTGAGGGTCCCTGACCTCAGGTTTCAAAGTGTTCTTTGGGTCCTGGGGAAAAGGTCCCCCACTGTTGACATCAAGCCAACTAAAGCTGAGCAAACAGCTAAACTGGTGTAGCCAACTCATGGTGGGATTGCATCATTATCACAGGAAGGGAAAACACAGTTTCCAGCCCAATCTGGGA